>NC_090732.1:590172-890172 GCF_036898095.1 Palaemon carinicauda | reverse complement strand
GAAATAAAAAATCGCGATTTTACCGACTATGGAGATGATGCCGAAGTTCAGTTGAGGTTAGCTTATGTTACTGATTGTATTACTGTACAATATTGTGGCATTTGAATATTTTGACATATTTAACTTAATATACACCATGTAAACTGGGAATAAGATTTTAATGCAATATTCTATTACAGAAAAGCAAAACTATTGCTGGAAAGAATCCAGAGAATGAAGCAAAACAATTTGGTTATTGAAGGAATTAAAGACCGTTTAACTGAAATCAAGAATAAGATAAAGGAGCTCATAGAAAGAATTAAAGTTTCAAATAGAAAAACCAATGAGGTAAGATGCTTTTTCTTTATTGTATGGCAAGTTTTTTTTATAAATGTAAGTAATTTACTCTATATTTAATTGTGAAAATGTGTAGTTAAGCAAGATTTATGTACAGTAATACCCCGCTTTACATCGGTGTGACCTACGTTAATTCTTACTTTACGTTGTTCATCCTTGAGAGTATTGGATACAAAAATAAAATCCAAGTTCCGCCATTTTATCTGAACTTATGATGCTTTCTATGTTGTGCAATAACAAAGTACTGTCCATCCATATACCAAGGCACTTCCCCCAATTTTGGGGGGTAGCCAACACCAACAATGAAACAAAACAAAAAGGGGACCTCTACTCTCTATGTTCCTTCAGCCTAATCAGGGACTCAACCGAGTTCAGCTGGTACTGCTAGGGTGCCACAGCCCAACCTCCCACATTTCCACCACAGATGAAGCTTCATAATGCTGACTCCCCTACTGCTGCTACCTCCGCGGTCATCTAAGGCACTGGAGGAAGCAGCAGGGCCTACTGGAACTGCGTCACAATCGCTCGCCATTCATTCCTATTTCTAGCAAGCTCTCTTGCCTCTCTCACATCTATCCTCCTATCACCCAGAGCTTTCTTCACACCATCCATCCACCCAAACCTTGGCCTTCCTCTTGTACTTCTCCCATCAACTCTTGCATTCATCACCTTCTTTAGCAGACAACCATTTTCCATTCTCTCAACATGGCCAAACCACCTCAACACATTCATATCCACTCTAGCCGCTAACTCATTTCTTACACCCGTTCTCTCCCTCACCACTTCGTTCCTAACCCTATCTACTCGAGATACACCAGCCATACTCCTTAGACACTTCATCTCAAACACATTCAATTTCTGTCTCTCTATCACTTTCATTCCCCACAACTCCGATCCATACATCACAGTTGGTACAATCACTTTCTCATATAGAACTCTCTTTACATTCATGCCCAACCCTCTATTTTTTACTACTCCCTTAACTGCCCCCAACACTTTGCAACCTTCATTCACTCCCTGACGTACATCTGCTTCCACTCCACCATTTGCTGCAACAATAGACCCCAAGTACTTAAACTGATCCACCTCCTCAAGTAACTCTCCATTCAACATGACATTCAACCTTGCACCACCTTCCCTTCTCGTACATCTCATAACCTTACTCTTACCCACATTAACTCTCAACTTCCTTCTCTCACACACCTTTCCAAATTCTGTCACTAGTCAGTCAAGCTTCTCTTCTGTGTCTGCTACCAGTACAGTATCATCCGCAAACAACAACTGATTTACCTCCCATTCATGGTCATTCTCGTCTACCAGTTTTAATTCTCGTCCAAGCACTCGAGCATTCACCTCTCTCACCACTCCATCAACATACAAGTTAAACAACCACGGCGACATCACACATCCCTGTCTCAGCCCCACTCTCACCGGAAACCAATCACTCACTTCATTTCCTATTCTAACACATGCTTTACTACCTTTGTAGAAACTTTTCACTGCTTGCAACAACCTTCCACCAACTCCATATAACCTCATCACATTCCACATTGCTTCCCTATCAACTCTATCATATGCTTTCTCCAGATCCATAAACGCAACATACACCTCCTTACCTTTTGCTAAATATTTCTCGCATATCTGCCTAACTGTAAAAATCTGATTCATACAACCCCTACCTCTTCTAAAACCACCCTGTACTTCCAAGATTGCATTCTCTGTTTTATCCTTAATCCTATTAATCAATACTCTACCATACACTTTTCCAACTACACTCAACAAACTAATACCTCTTGAATTACAACACTCATGCACATCTCCCTTACCCTTATATAGTGGTACAATACATGCACAAACCCAATCTACTGGTACCATTGACAACACAAAACACATATTAAACAATCTCACCAACCATTCAAGTACAGTCACACCCCCTTCCTTCAACATCTCAGCTTTCACACCATCCATACCAGATGCTTTTCCTACTCTCGTTTCATCTAGTGCTCTCCTCACTTCATCTATTGTAATCTCTCTCTCATTCTCATCTCCCATCACTGGCACCTCAACACCTGGAACAGCAATTATATCTGCCTCCCTATTATCCTCAACATTCAGCAAACTTTCAAAATATTCCGCCCACCTTTTCCTTGCCTCCTCTCCTTTTAACAACCTTCCATTTCCATCTTTCACTGTCTCTTCAATTCTTGCGCCAGCCTTCCTTACTCTCTTCACTTCTTTCCAAAACTTCTTCTTATTCTGTTCATATGACTGACCCAATCCCTGACCCCACCTCAGGTCAGCTGCCCTCTTTGCCTCACGTACCTTGCGCTTTACTTCCACATTTTTCTCTCTATATTTTTCATACTTCTCTATACTATTACTCTGCAGCCATTCTTCAAAAGCCCTCTTTTTCTCTTCCACTTTTACCTTCACTCCTTCATTCCACCATTCACTGCCCTTCCTCATGCTGCCTCCAACAACCTTCTTGCCACATACAGTAGGGTCCCGAATTATGCGAGAATTTGGTCGATTAATGACCTCGTGTAAATGGAAAATCGCGAATTTCGAAACACACAACTAACAGAAATAATTCCATTGCGGCCATGGCAACCAGCAATTTGCCTATTCAAATGTGTTTACTACCCATTTCCAATACTTTCTTTGTACTATACTGTATTTCTTTATAATATCAAATTGTTCTTGTAAATAAATAAAACATTTAATATACTTTAAAGTTCTAATAACTTGAAAAATGGTTAAAATTACAACCAGGATAGGTGTAAACACCATATATTTCCCGTTATAACACAACCCAAAATACAGACAAATTTTAATGTTTGTCATATCTATTGTATAATACAACTGGTGAATAGCAAAACCATCACTCTATAGACTAGCTTGTTGTATGATTGAAAATCCAGAATTATCAAAATAAAGGCGATTTTATATCATGCGTTTCCTAAACACGCTAAAAAGCACAATAGAAAACGACAACCAATGTTTTGTTTACGTTTATCTCTGATCACAACGAAGAAACAGACGCATTTATACATCTGTGTTTTTGAATTGACAGCAATTTTACCAAGTATAGATTATATGTTGAATTTGTTATTACCAATGTTCTAATTATTTTTTATTAGAACTTTCAAATAAATGAAATGAATGCCATTTATGAAATGTTTTTCTTTATGATGCCGCCTGAAACGGAAACCTTCCATTTGTTTACGCTCCATCTTCGATCATAATAAACAAACGAATGCATTAAACACACATGATCTAAGTCATAACTAATGATATTACAAACATTTAGTAAACATTATGTTATTACAAATATTTTACTTACCGTATCCATATAAATTCCTAAATTCGTAGCAAAGCTGGAAATTTTTTTTTCCTTATGCGTTTAATCCACAATAGCAAACTGCCGCTAATGACAGAGTGATAACTTACGATAATTCTAAACTGTTACGAAAGATAATTGTCCTTTCCATATCCAAAATACTTTTCCTAACTTCAGTTATAAGTCAACTTGTACCCACCTCAATTATGGATCCATATGCAAAAAAGGTAAAAGAAGAAAGTACTAGGCCTATTTTTAAAGTCACCGAACGATTAGGTTACCGCTATAACGTTCGATGTGAGAGAGAGAGAGAGAGAGAGAGAGAGAGAGAGAGAGAGAGAGAGAGAGAGAGGGATGGTTTTAAAGTACTGTACTAAACAATAAATATGATAGGTTATAACACATTGGTGTTTATATAATATTAACTGTATGATGGTTTGAATAAGTTAAGATATGGTGTAAACAATTCTTTGTTATTGTATTCGCGCGGAAGCTAGACATCAGCTGATGTGATCACAGCCAAAAGTAAAACAAAAATAAGTTAGCAATACTCGATTTTTAAAACACACCCGAAATTTAACAACATAAGTACATGTTTTATTATAGCGCAATTGACATTTAAAGAGTAAAAATTTTCTGGAATAGAATGGTGTTTCCTAAAAAATAGTGGTTTGCGGACGAAATCGGTTACCGTATTTTAAGCTATGATTGAAATGGATGTATACACGGTATAATTTTTTCGTTTTGTATTTAATTGACACTTCAAGAAAACCGATTTTGGTTTCTTCATCTATTTGTAAGTATTGTATAACGAGAGAGAGAGAGAGAGAGAGAGAGAGAGAGAGAGAGAGAGAGAGAGAGAGAGAGAGAGAGAGAGAGAGAGAGAATCAGCTTTTGTAATTGAATGTCGTGTTTTTGTTTCGTGTACCCCCTGAAGCGAGGAATTGATCGCCACAACTAACAATATTCATGTTAATTTCATTTTTAAACTCAAGTTGCCATATGTGAACTATGGTTTTATTTCTTACGGAGAGAGAGAGAGAGAGAGAGAGAGAGAGAGAGAGAGAGAGAGAGAGAGAGAGAGAGAGAGAGAGGGATTTCTGCCATCAAATCTCTCTCTCTCTCTCTCTCTCTCTCTCTCTCTCTCTCTCTCTCTCTCTCTCTCTCTCTCTCTCTCTAGATTTTATTTTACCGTCTACTCTACAAAACCAATGTTTGCAAATCAAATGTATACTGTTTAAAATATGACAAAATATTGACGACTCGTTACCGAAGTTTAGGCTATTCACTGCCGATAAACGAACCCAGTCTACTCGTGAAAACCTTGAACGCCCAGAGGGAAAAATAAGGCTTTTAAATATACTGTACTAAACAAAAATAATGCTTTAATATACCATCATTAACACTACCATTACAATTATCGTAAGGTTGGAGAAAGATAAAGATTGCCGAGAACGTAACCACATTTCTGTTTACATTTTGTCAGCTGGACTCGCACAGTTAACAGTAGATTTCATTGTTGATGTGGAATTTTATCCTTAAATAGGCTATTCATTATGAAATTATGTTAATGAAATGTAATGTTAATATTGTTTTATAACATTTATTATAAATCACCGTATTTAGGGCTACCAATATACTTAAAAAGACAATAGATTTGATACATTTTGTAGTGCTTGACTCGCGAACTTTGAACAGCCTCGCGGATACAGAAAATTTATTTTTGAAAAATAGCGATCGCGGAAAAGGGGAATCGTGTAATTCGAACACGCTTAATTCGGGACCCTACTGTACTGTACAGTACTGTAATGTACTGCACTATACAATACTAAACTACTCATGGATGCTTATTAATGTAAATGTCGGGTTCTCATAAAAGGGTAGCAAGTTATAAGTAGTTTTTCTTGTTCAGTACATGTATAAGGAACATGTGGATCACTTTAAAAGGTTAAAATCAGCCTTACGTCAAAATTGCTTAGGGCGGGTCTGTTGGAACCAATTACCGACATAGGGCGGGGTATCACTGTATGTGTCTACTAGAAAGGTGAATAGTATTATGTAAACCAAAATCATTAAGAATTTGTGTTCTTTAATAAAGATTTACATTCTGTGATTAGCGAGTATTGAGTAGAATTACCATTGAAAAAGGGAAAAACAACCATCCTCACTGCTGACCAAATAGATGTTGCAAAAGTGGCTTTGATCAGCAACTACACCTGTGCTATAGATTACAATTTTCCTCTTATAATCCACTTTATACATAGCAGCACTCTTGTGAAAAGTAGATAGATCAATGAGATATTGAAATATGGATCTCTAAATATTTATGCTTTCTCTTGATATATTCTGTATCTCTAGCCTTGAGAAGGGGAATGGATGATAAGATAACCTCTCAATTATTCCTTCTCTTTAAGAATGACAGACATGTCTACTGTCATTCTTTTGCATTGGTCATAAAGGAAATTTCAATTATAAAATTTCTTTTTTCTATACTCACCTAAGTGTAGAGATATAAGGCTTCTTCAAGATAATGTTTAGCAAAAACTGACTTAGTACGCTATTGAGCTGCTTAACAAAATTTAATTGAAGTAGTTGCACTACTAATGTGATGTACCTTCTCTTTTAAGCCTTTTATTTTATTTGTATTTAATTTTTGTTCTCCTTAGTTGTTAAGAGAATTGAACATCAGTTGTTCTTTTTACGACTCAGCAGCTTATCAAGGATAACAAGTAATAAGAAAGGTAATAAGGCCTATTTGCAATAAGAAAGGGTATAAGGAATAAACATAGACTGAAATAAAAACAAAATTAAAAATAACAGAAATGAAAAGAAACCAGAAAAGGAGGAGGAATGGAAGATAAAACGGATTTTGAGCGAAGCGAAAAATCTATTTTTGGGTGAGATAGCCATGGCGTCCTGATGGAAGGTTCCTTTTTGGTAGCTTCCTTGGGTATAAGACTACTAAGATATTCCCAGAGAATTTAACCACAGGTTATCACAGAATTCTAACTTCTGGAGCGAGTATCTCAAAGGTTTCCCTTTAAGACATCGTAATACAACAGGGGACGCGCATGTCTGAACGCGCCACATAGCTATCTTCACCCCGAACAGAGTTAATGCTTCGGTGTGTAAGGACTGAGAATAGCTGGGAGCCGTTCCACAGCTAATCTCACTCGTGGCTACTACTGATACTCGAGACGTAAACAAACGGACGCCATTGCTCTAATGATGTCACGCCCGTCTTCATCCTGAAGCCAGTTGCTGCCCATCACCATGATACAGTAGCACAGGGTGGGAACAAAACTGGACGAAGTAGTAGGGAGGGTCCATCAGGACGCCATGGCTATCTCACCCAAAAATAGATTTTTCGCTTCGCTCAAAATCCGTTTTTTGGGCTCAAGCCATGGCGTCCTGATGGAAGAGTACCAGAGAATCAATGTATCGTGGTAGATTTTCCCCCAGTATTAAGTGCCTAGGCATTGACAAAACAGCAAAGTAATCTTAGGTAAAGAACCATAGGAACGAAGTATCCTGCCCCCCTTGGCAGGAAGTTCCCATGGGCTATGCCGACGTCAAAGTGGTATTGAAGGGCTATTCATCCTGAGAGAAGAACTTGAAGAACTTAGAGATGAAGCGGAATGTTTGGTATTTGTATAGGAACATTCTGAAATTAGACCAGTGGTGGTTGGGCACTGTGTATAGAGTTCATCTCTTGGTTATCAGAAGTAAGTATTCGTGTAGGAACCTTACTTAGTCAGGGTGAATATAATTTAGGATTAAACATCTTAAATTCTTCATAACCATAAGAAAGGAGGAATAAATAAAACTATGACAGGTATGTATTTCATAGTAAGTAGGAGCTGAAAGAGACGCATAAGTAATAAAATAGAAATTTTATTTCACAATGCAGAAATTAAATAATTTACAGCAAAAGTAAAGTTCATTTACAGTAATAATAATGTACATAGAAATAAAGGCTTGCTCTTGAATCTGAAAAGGAATTTTAGGATATTAGTAGGTACTCGTTCTCGAGGAACGCAAGTCTTAAAACAACACATCATGCTCAAGGCATGCGGCACTTGTGTGACACTATGACATTTCACCTGGGATAAGAACAGTTATAAAAGCACTAAGTGTTTTTAGACATCACTATGAATCGCTCGAGGGTCAACATAGGCACCCGAAGAGTTAGAGTCCCAAGTAACTCACTGTTCTACGCAGAGTTAGGTGCAGGTTTCATAACACTACCTGCGGCTACCACAAAATGTTTGACTTCGTGCACTTGTTTCGCATAATGTTTAAAGAAAACTCGCGAGGACTTCCAGCCCGTGAAGTTTTTAAGGCTTTCAAAGTCCATGCTCTGAAAGAAATTCAGAGAAGATGCCACTTTTCTAGGATCATGACCAGCGGGTGTACTGTTCGGATCCGCTCTGCGAATGAAGTAGGTGATTTTCGCTCTTAATTGTTTCAGTGACAGGTCGCTGCCCGATGTTTCTCCTTTGAAGAGTTGGCCTCCACCAAAGTTCGAAGTTCTGCGAAGATAGACCTTGAGACTCTCTACTGGACATAGAGAGACATCCTCCTTCAGGGGGCATATTCTCCAAGGGCCCCATCTTTTGGTGGGTAATTCATTTTTAGCGAGAAACGTCGGATCAGGGGAGAGGGTCACTTCTCCTGAATCGGTAAACAGGATGTGTCCTTCTTCTCTTGATAATGCCACTATTTCGCTGACTCGAGCTCCCGAAGCGAGAGCAAATAAAAATATAACTTTCTGAGTCAGATCCTTGAGGGGGCATGAATCATTGTCCAAGTTGGAGGCGAAATGGAGTACCTTGTCTAGTGACCAGGAGATCGGTTTCGGAGGGGGTGCTGGACGTAGGCAAGCACATGCTTTTGGTAGTTTGTTGAAGATGTCGTTGGACAGATCAATTTGGAAAGCATATAGAATTGGTCTAGCCAAGGCCGATTTGCAGGTGGAAATCGTATTGGCTGCTAATCCTTGTCCATGAAGGTGAATGAAGAAGGACATACAGAAATCAATTGTGATTTCTTTAGGATTTTTTGCCTTGACAAAGGAGACCCATTTCCTCCAGGATGATTCATATTGCCGTCTCGTGGATTCGGTCTTGTATTCCTCTAGGAAGTCTAGACTTTTCTTCGAGATCCCAAACCTCTTCTTTGCGGCAAGGGAGAGAAAATCATGAGATGAAGGTCCTTGATTTTCGATGATGAAGCGAAGACAGTCGACTTCTGTACTTGTTGAGAGAGAACTGGGCCCGGGAGAGGGATCAGCTTGGGCTGCAGCTCCAGGACCAGGGGGTACCAGTTGCTCCGGGGCCACTTGGGAGCCACTAGGGCCGCTGTCCCTTTGAAGGTTCTCAGTTTGGAGAGGACTTTCAACAGAAGGTTGGTGGGAGGGAACAGGTAGATCTTGGACCACCTGTTCCAATCCAGTGACATGGCGTCCACTGCTTCTGCTTTGGGGTCCTCGTACGGGGCTACGTACAGAGGAAGTTGATTGTTGTCGCTCGTTGCAAAGAGATCTATCTGAAGTTCTGGGACTTGGTGAGAGATGAAGGAGAACGATCTTGCGTCTAGAGACCATTCCGACTCTATCGGGTTTGTCCGAGATAGAGCATCCGCTGTCACATTGCGGAATCCTTGTAGGTGAACTGCAGACAGGTGCCACTTCTTCTTCTCCGCCAGACGGAAGATTGGGAGAAGCACCTGATTTATCTGGGGCGATCTTGAGCCTTGGCGATTGAGACAACGAACTACCACCGAGTTGTCTAGGGTTAGACGGATGTGGATCGAGGGCGGCGGGGATAACTTCTTCAGAGTTAGAAGGACCGCCATGGCCTCCAAGATGTTTATGTGGAACGTCTTGAATAGTGGAGACCAGGTACCTTGAACCTGTTTCTGGTGGGAGTGACCTCCCCAACCTTCCAGTGAGGCATCCGTGTGGATGTTGAGTGATGGAGGAGGGTGTTGGAGAGGAATGGACCTTTTCAGGGCCTTTTCTTCCGACCACGGCTTTAGGAGGCGTCGTAGTCTGTTTGGAAGCCGTCTCTTGAGGTCTCTTCGAGCGATGGATGCCGAGCGTCTCCAGACTCCCGCGGCATCCTTTAGCTGTGCACGAAGCACTGGGTTTGTCACTGAGGCGAATTGTAGAGAGCCTAGAACTCGTTCCTGCTGTCGTCTTGAAATGCGTTTGGATTTCAGTAGTCGCTTGACAGACCCTGCTATTTCCTTCCTTTTCTTCTGGGGGATGGAAAGGCGGTGTGACTGAAGATTCCAGTGGATTCCCAACCACTGAAACTTCTGAGCTGGAGAGAGGCGAGATTTTTTCTCGTTGATCTTGAATCCCAGGTGTTCTAGGTACTGGGTAACTTCGTTGCAAGACTTTGCACACTCTTCGGGCGATGGAGCCCAGACTAGCCAGTCGTCGAGGTAGGCCATCACCTGGACGTTTCTTAGGCGGAGCTGTTGTACTATGGCATCCGCCAGTTTTGTGAAGATCCGAGGGGCCACATTGAGGCCGAAGGGCATGGCCCGGAAGGCGTAGCTTTTCCTTTGGAGTCGAAATCCTAGGTAGGAGGAAGCGTGATGGTTCATTGGAATGTGCCAGTAGGCATCCGCCAGGTCTATAGAGACCGTGTAGGAACCTTGAGGCAGAAGGGTCCTTATTTGTTGAAGCGTCAGCATCTTGAATTTGTTGTTCTCTGTGAACTTGTTGAGGGGGGATAAGTCCAGAATGACTCTGAGTTTGTCTGAGTCCTTCTTGGGAACACAAAACAGTCTCCCTTGGAACCTGGTGGACTTTACCTTCCTTATCACCTTCTTGTTCAAGAGGTCTAGAACATATTCTTCCAGAAGGGGGGTTGATTGCTGGAAGAACTGCTGGAAGATTGGGGGTGGTTGCGTCCAACTCCAGCCTAGACCGTTCTTGATGATGCTGTGTGCCCAGGGATCGAAGGTCCAACGATCCTGGAATTGGCGGAGTCTTCCTCCCACCGGAAGCACTTCATTGCTTCTGGTGTCCCGAGGACTTGCTGCCTCGGCCGCTAGCTCCCTTTCCTCCTCTACCTCTGGAGGGACGGCGAGATGCGTCTTTGCTTGCACCCCTGAATGAGCCTCTACCTTTGGCATGAAAGGTAGTTAATGGTTGCTCAAAGGCAGGGGTGAAGACCGGTGACTGTGACAACACCGGTTGGGGGACCAATTGAAAGGTCTGTTGTGGTTGGGCAACCACTTGGGAGGTAGCGGGTCCCGGAAACTGACGTCTTTGCTGACGTTGCTGGGGTTTTGACTTTTGAGGTTTCCTCTTAGGCTGAGGTCCGTCGTCCTGAGAGGGTTTCCTTTTCCTGGACATGCCCCACTTGTGGAGAAGGTTCCTATTCTCCGTGGCGGCTCTGTCAGTTATTTCCTTCACAAGGTCAGAAGGAAACAGGTGCTTTCCCCAGATGTTGGAGGAAATCAGCCTCCGGGGTTCGTGTTTCACGGTGGCACCGGCAAACACGAATTCACGACAGGCTCTTCGAGCCTTTATGAAGTGGTACAAGTCCTTCATTACCGTCAGTAAGTGGGATTTGGAGAGTACCATGTAGTGATCTGGTACTCTAGTGTCACAGGCCATAACTTCCAGTTGGACTTGATGAGAAAGAGATGCCGCAAGCCTCTCCTTCGTGTCTTGTTCCCGGCGAAGGAGGTGATCGTTGAGCTTAGGGAGGTCTTCATTAAACTGACGTCCGGCGACGTCAGGATCGAGCCTTCCCACGACGAAAGTATGCTGAACATCTTTCCAGTGTCGAGCGTCAGGGGGGGTCACGATGGAGAAGGGTCTGCACTCCTCCAGTGCAGGGCAGGGTTTCCCTTCTTCCGCCGCTTTAAGGCATGCAGCTAAGGCCTTTTCCAAGAATGGAAGAACCGCAGTATCAGGTGCAACGTAAGTAGGGTGCTTCTTGCTCAATGCCGGAAGCTTAGAGCAGGTAAAGCCTCTACTCTTAAATGCGGAGGCTAGCATAGCCTGGGCCTTTGCGAGATCGAACACTATCTCTTCCTTAGGTTCGGTCTCTTCCTTCGAGGCAGGTTCGGAACGAAGCCGGACGTAACAGTCCGGGTAGGCCTCAAAGCTTGGGAAGAACTCCACATCTTCCAAAGGGACCGTGCCGATCTTATCACTGACAAAGATCCTGCCGGTCGCAATAACCATATGCTCTGCATACCTCCACGGGTTGGCATGAGAGCAAGCGGGGAGATCCTTGACCGAAATCTTCTTCGGCTCTCTGGATCCTATCATCGACCTGATGGACTCCTGGTTCTCCTTCAGCCTGTCGTCCATGACGGCTCTAATCAGCCGGATCAGTTCTTGAGTAGAAGAAGAAGGATCCGGAGTCGAGGAGGTAGACGGAATAGACATTTCCGTCGGTGTAGGAGTAGGAGGGGGGATGGACGAGGGAGCAGCTTCTAGCTCCGACTCGGTGTACTCCACCTTGTCTTCGTCCTCTTCGGCTCCTTGAGCCATAAGCGTCTTCTCCGTGTCTTCCGAGACGTCTGAAATCTGTTCGTCATCCTCGGAATCCAAACGACACTCGTGCATGGACTGAGCCATGACCACATCAGGTTCCACCGTAATTTGGACAGTGGGGATCACATCTTTGGGTACCACTGAGTCAGGGGAGGCCTTAGGGAACAATAGTGACCTCAGTTCTTCGGTGGCCAGGTACGGTCCGGTAGCATTTTTCTGGAAGCCACGCACCCACTTGCGCAGCTTTTCACGAGAAATGTCTCTAATCTCCGCTGAAGGAGGGTTATGGAAGGCCTCAACTAGGTGAGCCTGGCAGACCGTACAATCCAGTGGATTCCAAAACTTCAAATCCCCTTTCTTGTCTGCACAAGGGGCGTGAGTCCTGCAAGCCGTATGCCCGTAAAACTGCGGGCGTTTCACAGCGCAGAAGGCGAAATCACACTTCATCTGCTCCTCCTGTGGAAGAAAGAGAAAATGAGTATGGGGGAGTCATAAGAATGGCTCTTAAACTAAGTTAATATTAATCATTAATTTTAACTTAAAGAAGGTGTGATGCATAGAGAATGAAAATAGTAAAGGAGAACATGCTCCATGCATCTCGCCCGGCTGGTTACCACAAGCTTGGTCCCTGGATAATCCGAGTGACCGAGGGCACTGGATATAGTTTCCTAGAATTCCAAGTATTTTGGAATTCCATGGAAAAAACCAAGGACAAGATTGGGACCGAATTCATTCGGTTCCCAGTTAAGGGCCAGAAGGCCTCATTTAAAAGGTAACTGCTTCTGGCAACCAGCCGCGCTAAGATGCACATAGCATGCTGGAATTAGAAGAATGCAAAGAGACAGCATGATCACTAATAGAGCAGTACTAGGTACTGATCTTAATAGCAGAAGCAGCTTATCTGTTTGCGATATAGGGCTATCATAGTCTTATGATAGCTACAGTAAGGGGGTGCAAGTATTCTTGATGCCTCCGGGGCATCCGGCAAGCCGCCGGCATGCCGGAGCTCGCTCCAGCATAGATTCTGGCATTAGGACAGACAATGTTCAAAGTCAGTCAAATACCAGGATGGCGGCCGCCGGCACAACGGCGGCTCCGGCAGTCGGAGGATGCCAGGTTGGTGACTGGGATAAGGATGGTAAAGGCTGTATCGGGTTGCCGGCAGTATATGCCGGCACTCCGGCGGTCGACCGGCAAGCGGACGACTAGATAGGAGTAGGAGAGCCGCCGGTAGAAGCCGGCGGCAGCCGGCAGTCCCTCGGTACACGGGGGGCTGGCGGCAAGGTTAGGGAGAGTCACCAAGTAGGAGGCAGGTATTGCCGACAGTAGAGGCGGCAAGAGACCGGCACCCGGATAGGGAGAGAGACAGGGGGGAGGGGGGAAGGGATGTAGGAAGTACCATCAGGATTCCAGACATCCCTCCCCCTCCCTGAGGGGATGTACCCATGATAGAGGCAGGCTCTAACATCCATGAGCAGGGGTCACTAGGGACCGGGAGCAAGGTAGCCCAAGGGAGGGCTAGGGAACACCCAAGGGGGGGGGAGAGACTCCCATATGCAGAACTATACTGGTAACTAACCTTATAGGACACTATGAAGGTATATGTACCAGAGCGGACTGCACAAGGAAGCTCGGGTAGCCCTACTATTCCACCCTAAGGAGGAGTTGTAGGACAGGGGACAGATGGGTATAAACTAACCTAAGCATAGGCTAGGCTATACAAGAGATAGGTGGGGAGGGAGAAGAGAGAAGTCTTCCCAGGAAGGGTTTCTGTACCAGAGCGGCCACTAAGGAAAGGGAGGACACTCCCTAACCTAAGATCAGGCAGATCAGCTAAAACGGTGCAAGAGTACAGTTTCAGCATGGAACAGAGAAACCTTCCTAACCTAACCTAGAACAGGGCTAAGAGTCCTGAACTAGGAAAGGAAGAAGACATATCGCTATCGCAGGAAAGTCATAGACTATCCTAGCCATAGAGGTAGGCTAGCCTAACCTCACTCTCGGACGCAGCCCTAAAGGGGGTTCATTCCTTTAGGGAGGACAGAGAGGCGATATATACTCTATTAGACAATTAATCCCTTTACTCAGAAAAGGAATCAAGGCTAAATAGAGGGAATGCCAAGGCAGGGGATGAAGGAAGCATATAGGGGTCCTAACATTAGGTTAGGCTAGAAAGAGTCACTGACTAGCCTATCCCCTATATGGTCCCTGAAGGCGAAAACATTTGCATCACTGTCAAAAGTATTGTAAAATAATGCCACTATCTTCATAACTTAGTCTAGGATCACTAATAAATCATGCATGAACACTTGTATGTAGGCTCCTGGCCTGGGGGCTATAGTAGCCGACTGGTATGAGGTCAATCGATGACCGATAAAAAGCGTCTAAACACGATATAAAAGTTCCTAGCTATGAAGACTAAATAAACTAATGTATTCGATTAGTATATAATGCCGGAAACGTTGTTGTGGCTAACTAAATAAGACATGCATAACAACAACGACGCCATAAAATGGCGGGTCCGGTAGAGGCACAGCTCTGCCACAAAACAGCAATTATCTCGAAAAGTAATATTTACTTTACGGCCAGAGCTTAATTAAACAATACTGGAACCTTGTACTCAACTTTCCAGAAGAAGGCGAGGCTGAAGGTAACGACATAGCGAAGATGCAAAACGATAAAGTTAACACAGGGAAAATCCGTCTAAGTAGGGCAGCTACTAAACAAAGGATGGAGACGGGCGTGACGTCATTAGAGCAATGGCGTCCGTTTGTTTACGTCTCGAGTATCAGTAGTAGCCACGAGTGAGATTAGCTGTGGAACGGCTCCCAGCTATTCTCAGTCCTTACACACCGAAGCATTAACTCTGTTCGGGGTGAAGATAGCTATGTGGCGCGTTCAGACATGCGCGTCCCCTGTTGTATTACGATGTCTTAAAGGGAAACCTTTGAGATACTCGCTCCAGAAGTTAGAATTCTGTGATAACCTGTGGTTAAATTCTCTGGGAATATCTTAGTAGTCTTATACCCAAGGAAGCTACCAAAAAGGAACCTTCCATCAGGACGCCATGGCTTGAGCCCAAAAAATATTGTATGATATTATTGTGAACTAGAGGCATATGTCTGAATCCAAGGGGTTCAAAAACTAAATTCCTGTACTAGATAGTAAAGGTGCTGGTATCCTGGACGAGCCTGAGAGGTGATTACATTACTTCGTCATTTTATTCCAGGAAAATCAGATGTGTTAGCAGACCAACTAAGAAGAAAGTCAGATTTTGCCAAACAAATGATCTCTGCATCCATTGATATGTTGAGAGATTTGGAAATGATGCAGTTGTCTGAGTGTAAAAATGAAGTGTGGTGTTTATCTTGATGCATTTAATTTATAATTCAGAATCAAGTTGGAGGATTTGTAAAGAATGAGTAGAAATCCTATTAATACTTCCTTATATAGGAAGAGAGAAATATTTAACAGAGGTTATGATCTCTCTAGATAAAAATCTAGTTTTTTGGCACTTGAATAATTGTTACTATGTAGGCAAAGAAATAGAATAGTTTCATGTGTCAGACTGCAGGGAGCCCTCAAAGACTTCTGCACCATTGCTGCAGTCATATGTAAAAGTTGGCGTTTTTTTCTACCTGTTATATAGGCCTATAAGTGTTTCGTGTGCATTCAAAGTTCCTGTATGCTATATTTGAATATGGCAATGATAGAAAAAATAATTAATATATATATAAAACTTAAAGTGTGTGTCACTTTTCAATTTATATATTTTTAGGGGGCTAAGGGCAGCAAACTCAAGGCCTATTCCAAGCGGCACACACACTAGCTATGCCACTACTTAAAAGATTAATAAATCTTGAATTGAGCATTTGATATTCCTTCGGTTTTAACACATTGCTTTTGGTTTCATTCCTTATATCTACGGCATGACATTTCCCCATGCAGTTGCACAGTAATTACCTTCATACCAATTTTACCTCAGGAAAGATCATTATCCAATCTATATTATTATAACTAATCACTTCATTGAGAAATAAAACAAACATTTGGAAGAGCACAATTGAATATTTTCATTTCTTACACTAAGTATTATCACAGACTGTTGGTGAAGATTACAAATGATTTATTAAATGTAAATTGAAGGATCTGATGGATAACTATTTTGACAATTTCAGAGTAAAATTTAAGTTTTCTATTGATAAAGGAATAGCAGATATTCAGTTTTAGATTTTATAAGCTGGCTTTTTTTGTGAGTTTTTGATCATATGAGTGGGAGGAATTTTGCAAGGAAAGACAATTGGGGTGTTTAAATCTATGGTGAATGTCAACATTTAAACAGCTTTAAGAGAAAATCAATATGAATATCAGGGGAGTATAGAAATATTTTATTAGAATATTAATTTTTCCTAATGGTAAGGAATCTTTTAAGCTAACAATACTTGATATTTCTTTATCATTTCAGGCCAAACAACTGAATGAAAACAATAACAAGAGATTATCCAGAGTCAAAGAGTATTCAGAAGATATAAGGAATATGAGACTGATGATAGATGATCAGAATTTTAATTCATCCCAATTACTTAAAGAAGCAGACAAGAACTTGATTAATACCAGACTTAATTATGATGTGAGTGTCATTTTCATTTTAGCCATTAATTCCTATTTTCTGACTAATTTTTATTGTATTTTACGATTTTTTAAGTGCTCTTGTGATAAAGTTGCAGTTGTTCACAAGCTTTAGCATCTACTGCTGACTTAAGCAAAATATACAAATTTCTGTTTCTATATTTTCAGATTTGACCTTGTAAAATTGCTGTAGAATTTATCATGTTTATTTTTGGAACTACCAACTTCTTGTATACTGAACAAAGATTAAAAGATAAATACAGCTTTAAAATGTATATGGACATACAGTATATGGTATTTTTATAAAAACAAGTTTTCTGCAGTTGACAAATCTGCCAATGTAAATCTAACTTATATTCTACAAGAGATCATAAGGCCAGTCTGATACTAATTTTCATTTTAGATTACATACAATAAGATACGTTTTTGTAATTTTTGTCTCAATTTCCAGAACTAATATAAAGTATTCATAATACTTTAAGAAGAGGCTTATATCATTTATGGTAGCTAATTTTGTTTTATGTTTTCAGAGTTTGGAAAGTCTTTTGGCAGATTTGAGAAATGGCTCCAACCATTTAAAGGAATATGAACGACTGCTTTGGCGGCTTAATATCGAGTATAAAGATAAATATGTTAAGAAAGCCCATGATCATGCAATGGAGCTAATGCGCGAGTCAATCAGATTAGAAAGGTCAGTGAATGTTTTGACTCTCCTTTTGATAAATAATTTTAAAAATTTACATTACGGTCTTGTAATAATGATAGCATTATCAGTAGCAAGCTACAAACTACAGGAAAAAAACAGAAAAGGAACTTGTGTGCAGAGTATGAATTCCCAGGAGAGTGTAGACTGGTGTTTTTGCATTTGCTTTTTATGATATAGTGATTTCTTTATTTTACAGAATTAGTCTTGACATGGATATGAATTAAACTAGAAGTAGAGTTTGAAAATGATAAACCTTTTTATATGAATATTTGTTGGGTTTATAGTAACAATAGGGTTGTGGATGGCTTTTTGGAAACATCCCCGTCTCGCATTGTGAGTGTCAGAGTTTGAGCTCGCTCAAGCCTGATAGTTTCTAGTAGTATGTGGAACCTCACCGTCCTTCTGAACTATGGATAGTTACTTGGGAGAGCCAACAGGTCTACTGCTTAGTCATCAACAGTCACTGCATGGCCTCCCTAGTCATAGCTTGGGTAGAGAGAGTCTTGAGTGCTGATCATATGTGTATAGGGTTGCTCTCTTAGACATTATCCTGTCCTTTTCCTCTGCCACTCATGATGTCCAGTAAAACAGTAGTTGAATTGAAAAAAGTATTGGATGTAAAAGTTAAGAATAAAGGTAAAAATTGTCAATTCCACTACTATAAACTCTTTCTCTTTGCTGATCTTGTACAACCTGTTTCTAAGAGCACAGGAAATGCATCTGTATTTGTCTTATCCAGTCTGGTATTAAAATGGGAGAGTTGAAATTCCCTGTGATGAGACACGACAGTCATACGTCACCAACATAGGACTGTAACTTTCTCTCGAGACAAAGTGAGAGAGCGAAGATATGGAACATGTAAAGGAATTCTCATGTGTATTATGTTATGACATATAAAAACACGAAAACAAACTCTTAATTGCTTTAGAATTATCAACTTTATGAAAATTTGTAAAGAAAAACTAGTACTTACTGTATTAAGGAAAGGTTAGGCTATCACTTAAATCATTATTGTACAGTATCTTCTGACAATAATACACAGAAAATTTTGAAAATCTTAGTACACATATTGATATGTGCTGTATGTGTGCACTTGTTCTTTAAAATTCCTGAGGCCACTTATGAGAAGTAAAGATGAAAATATTTATATAGATTTTCTTTTCATCATTTGATTGATATTAAATACTAGAACAAATGTTATTGGTTTCAAATTGATATTATTGATTGCTTAGTTTGAAGTTTTGTAAGTATAAAATCAAAAGGTTCCTTAAAAGGAATCATTCCTTTTTATTATCTGTTCTTTTTCTGTGATAATGAATAAATCATATTTTCATTTTTAGCTTGTTCAATAAAACAAGAGATGTTGCTGATGGACCCCTTCGTGCAGCCCAAGCTTACCAGAGAATTGTTGATGCCTTGTTAAGTGCAGAGGAAGCAGCCAAAAATGCTTCTCTTGCTGCAGAAACTGCATATAAAGTGGTAAAGCTCTTTTATTAGTTTAATGATAAAAATTAATTTTTTCATCAAATAAAGAAACATGCTTTTTGAACATAGTAGGAAATAGTTACTGGTCAATTGCACTTTTTGAAACTGGAGCATTTATTTTTACCATTCATTATTTAAAGGATATTGAACTTTAATTTAGGAAGGGGTGATTTTTTGTCCCTGGATAGTGTTTTAAGTTTTGGGGTTGGGTAAAGTGCCTTGATGTGATTAGCTTAGAAGCTTTACATCTGATGATATTGGATGCCAATTAATTGGTGGTATGCCTAATTGCGGAGAAACCAACACTTCAGTTTGGCCGGTGGTTCAAATTAAATGCTTGATTTTAGTACCCCTTCTCATCCCTACTTAAAGTAGGTTGTATGCTGTAGTTTGTTGTTCATGTGTACATCGTCGTCAGAAAAAAATAAGCATTCATAACAAATCGGGCCATGGGTTTAACTAGGTCGTTACTACCCAGAGACAATAGCTAGCTAGCTCTGTTAGGGGTTCATTTTACCATAATAGAGAAAATTTTTCTATAGTAGATTTAGAATAGGTTGTTGAATTCCTTATTTTGGGAAAAGGAACAGCAAATACTTTTGTAAGTATTGAAATGATTAATCTTTAGAAATTGTTTCTCATGCCTATATTCATTCCTTCTATACTATTGTCTTTTTATAATTTAAAAAGGAAAACTATGCATTATGTGGTACAGTGCATTTTCCTAAAATTTTCATCGATAAAATCTTTTCTTTTTACAATTTACACAATTAAATACTCCTTTTCAGAATTTTTATTTGTGAAATATAGGTGTTACGTTGAGAACACCATGATTTTAATTTCTTGAGGTACCAGTTTTAAGATATGTTCCTTTTGTTATCAGCTTGTTTATAACAATTTTTCAAGTAACTGTCATTGCAGAGCATAAAATTGTTATATAAGAGAATATATTAACAAGTAACAGATACAAGCATATCTTGTTATTTATGATTTACTTTTAAATTTGGTAATGAAATAATCAACATATTTTAGGCATACCCTGGCGATCCAGAAGAGTCTCTAGTCCGTAGGGCATCACTTTCTAGTCGCAAATCAGAGGAGCTACACTTAAAAGGAGATGCTTTACGGGCAAGTGTTGGTCAACATTTTATTGAATTGGGAAATCAGCAGAAGGCAATTGACAGAGCAAGAGGTGATATTGGTATGGGCGAGACTCGTTTGAATTCCTTGCAAAGTGTAATGGAGCTGCAATTCTCGTTAAGTAAGTCTTTATCTATACATTACTTTTCACAATTAGTTAATCATAAATACTGATCTATAAAGGATAGTTATTACTCCTTTTTAAAAAAAAATGTGTTAGCATTTGTTTTATTTTCATGGTTTTGTGACCTATTTATGTCAAGAGGTAGAGGCCATGAGCGAATTATTTGTAGGCCATACCCTAGAAGGAAGCTTAGGCTCCATAACAGGTGCCTTACTAATATCAGCACTTTTAAGGATGCCAATATATGCCAAAAATGCCAGCTCTGCTGAAGATGCCAGCTCTGCTGAAGATGCCAGCAACACCTATGAAAAAAAGGCTATTATAGACTAGAAATCCCAGGGTCATAGATGCCAAAAATGCTATGATCCCCATACATTTCAAAACCATTATTGACAACAGAAATGGCAGGGCCACATATAGGACAGAGATGTCAGACATTCCAGGCCCATCAGCTGTTTTAGAGACATTGCAAAGGGGAAATTGTCATCTGTGAAAAAGGCTGATGTCTAGAGGTACAGGAATTCCATGTTGGCATCATCAGGCTTAGACTGTATTTTAGACAAGAAACATGAGCTGCTATTGGAGTCTTGAGTTGAAGTTGAGACTGAAGTTATTGCTCACAGACAAAAAGCAAGAGAGAGAAAAACCAAAATAATTTCTCCAAGAGGGATTAGGAACTCTTCCTTCTGCCATAACCAATGCATGAAAAAATTTTATTTTTTAAAAGTAAAAAGAGAATATATTACATTTATAACAATATCATGCTGATGTTATGTAAATATAGAGCAACAAATTTTCTTAGTAAATATGAGTTGTGGTAAAATGTCTGGCTTAGAATTGCCCTCTTAAACAATCTTTCACTTAACTCTGCCTTAAGAATAAATGCCTTTGATTTTATCAAGTCTCTTGATGTAGAAATGCTACTGCATATTAGCTTAAAGCAAATCTGAATGAAAGTATATTTTAAAAGATTGTACTCAGCAATTAAAAGTAAATGCTATACATGTACAAGATAAATTCATAATTCTGTCAATTTCTTGGTCATTGGAAGGGAAACCCTTTATCATAAAGAAAGAGAAAGAATTATCTTGCAATAACAATATAAAACAATGAGACAATATTATGTTAAAGCATTATTACCTCTGAGAAATACAGGGAATTAGAAAAATATTAAAATATTTGCTGCTAAATATCCAAGTAAATCAATATATACAGTATTTAATGCAATACTCAGTAATAGAAAATCAACATGCTGTATGCCTCTTTTCCTATTACCCTTTCATTCATTTTACTGCTTTTCTTACCTACCCTAAGCTAAAAGAATCCTAGATGGGTTCTGCATACCACATTCACTGATAAAAGGCTACTAACCTTGCACTCTTAACAAGATGTAGTTTAGCATTTTAGGAGACACACCTGATACATTGATAAACTTACTCAACCATATACAAAAATAGACACAAACAATAAGGGCCATAAAAACTAAGGTTGTGAAAAACTGTTGATTTTCTGTACTCGTTGATGTAATAGTACTGTAATATGGTGTTTAGGCAGAACCCCAAAAAGTGGGTGTGGCAATTGTAAGGACTCAAGCTGAAACCCCTTCTAGGAAAAGGATGAGGATGTGGTGTTGCATAGAGGTTTGACATCATACAGTAAAGTCCAAGTGGTTGATTTTTAGTATCATTTGGGAAACGCTTTTGCTTTAAAGACTTCTAAGCACTTTGAATTTCAAATAATGATCATTATCAGTATTATTATTATTATTATTTTTATTATTATTACTAGCTAAGCTACAACCCTAGTTGGAAAATAATCAACCTTTACTAAATGATTACCTTTCTTAATCCACATCAAAGGTGATGACTAGGCCTTTGCTTGTGTATTACCTTAGTCATGTACATGTTGTAGCTTATAAGAAACATAATTGTATATCTTTTACATAAATGTCTTATATAGTGAACAGTAACTATGTCTGTTATGCATTAACCCTTTTACCCCCAGGCTATTTGGAACTTTCTAACCCTTAACCCCCAGGCATTTTCTTTTTCAAGCACATTTTGCAATATATATTATTTAAATTGCTCTAACAGCCTTAATTTTTGTCATAGAGAGGTCAGGTTAGTCTCATTCTTTTGGAAAATGCCTGAAGTTTCTGAAAAAGTTATCAAAAATATGCAAAAAAAATGTAAATAGCAGTTTTTTTCAAGGACGTACCAGTACGTCCATGGGGGTAAAGTAATGAGTTTTGTGAAACGTACCTGTACATCCATTGGGGGTAAAAGGGTTGATACTATAATCATTTAGCCAGCGTCTGTAATGAATTTTGGTTTCAAAATTACCACCCCTTTTCAGATATTTCATCTGAAATCAAGAACTCTCTGAACAGCATAGCTGAAACCCACGAGAATATTCAAAGCACCTTAGATAAGATATCGGCTATTCATGGGAATTTGACAATTACCAAAGAGCGAGCGCTGGAGCTTAGTCGAATTGATGCTTCACTTTTGAATGAAATTAGAGATAAAAGTAAGTAGAAGTCATTTGTCATATTTTCATACAGTTCTTTATGATTGTTTTAGATTCACATGTTAAAGAAATGTAAACATATTCCAAAAATTTCTACAATAGTGTAGTTATCTTTCTAAGAAAGGCAAGGTTTTTGATGAACCCTAGAAATTTATATTTATATAATTTAATTTTGAAGTAGATATTTTATACAGTAGTGCTATAGAGGTGAATAATTAACAAATATATATACAAGATGTAAATATTTACCTTCAATCTATCGTGATCTTCTTTTTTCAAGTATCAACAGCTGAAGGCCACACTGTGAAAGGTGTTCGGCTGGGTAACAACCTTCAAAAAACAGTGTATAGAATTGAAGGTCGAAGTAATGATTTGAAGGAGAGAATAGAAGCTCTTAAGAGGAAGATTAAACAGACAAGACAGTATGCCTCTTCAGTAAGTATTCTTTTCTTCTTACATCAATCACATTTTTTTAAGATTTCAACACAAACGCTATGCACACACAATAAGCTAAAACGCAAACGCAGGTCACAGTTTAAGTCGCGAGCGAAAACTATAGGTCTACACTGGGCAACGACCAGAGTACGAATGGCAACCTTTGCCCTGTCCTTATCAGGCCTGACGCGGCCTTCTTCTTGGTGCATTGTGGGTCAAAGACAGTGGAAGGTCGCTTTGCGCAGGGAACATACCCTGGGGCATATTACAGGCCTGAGGCCTTATGCCTCTCGCCTGGAATGAAGTCCTGGTTGGGGGAAAAATTTTCTGGTCGCAATTTTAAACTAAAGAGTAACTCCTGAGAGAGTAGTCCGTGGTAAGTATGCCAGGAATAATACAAATTACTAAGAATTTGATATATTTTATGTTTGCTAGTAACTATGTTGTGTGCCTAATTTATTATTAGTTTCTTTTGATTATACAGTATGTCATGCTTCAATAAATCTCCATAACTTTTCTTTTTTTATTCATTCATTAAATTGATAGGATTTAAATATATTACCACACTTAAGAAGAAATAGAAAAAAAAAGAAATAGGGGCATTATGCTGCTCTGCCTTACTTCAAACTACCCAAATATCTTATTACTTCTTATTTACTGAAGGGAGTCATTTTGCAAATATAGTGAAAAATTTAAATTGTATTTTTTAAAAATTACTTGCCATTTTCAGATAAGGGTGTCATTAACAACTGACTCCTCTGGTGTATGTACGAGAAAGTATCGACCAGTTCTTAATCCTTCGACAACTACAAAAATTTATCTGAGTTATGCAATTAGTAAACCGGATAAAGATGCTCTTCTACTGTACCTTGGTTCTCATAATGCTGTAAGTTAAAATATTGAGTGTATGGATTGCCATAATAAAAATAAAATTTTGGGGCTCAAGCCATGTCATCCTGATGGAAGCTTACCAAAGAATTACTCCGTTTTATGAAATGTATATCCACTAGAGTAGAGTTGAATAAGAATAAAAAAAAAAAATTAAATATATCTAGCTTAAGCTATTTTTCATACTTTGAAGATAAGACTTATCATATCCTAAATCTGACTGCTTTCACTATCCCTGAAATCATCCCATTATGTTTTTATATTTCTTCAAATAGAGTGACTTCATGGCTGTGGAAATGGTGAATCGAAGAATTCACTTCACTTGGGATAATGGAGGTGGAGCAAAGCGACTTATTCACCCACTTAAACTTTTAACAAATACTCCAACAGCCTCTGATGATACAAGATGGTATGTATATACAGTATTTTTATCCTTCATTCTTTTACAAGTGTATCATTGGTAAAATGAAAGTCCTATTTTTAAATTTAGTTTGTTTATTTTATGGAGGAACGTAGAGAGGAGAGGTCCCCTTTTTTGTTTCATCTGTTTGATGTCAGCTACCCCCCAAAATTGGGGGAAGTGCCTTGGTATATGTCTGTGTATGCATGTATTTTATGGACTATAAAAATATGTTATAATGGATATTATTCTGTGTACGGTTACATGTCTGCGTTACGTTAGTAGTATTAGTGGACTGTTTTTTTTTTCTTTTCAATAGTTCAAGAATGAGAAGACATATTCCTCTCAAATATGCACAAATAGAATAATCTTCCTTCTATTTGGTACAGGAATTGAACCTTACCTCCCTTTGTCTCCGAATTTATATCAATGCTGTCCTAGTGCCTAAGAATACTGCCAAGGTCTTTTTAACCACTAGCATTTCCTGAAATTCCCTTTCTCTGAGATATGTAAACAATATAGTGTAGATCTTTCTCCCATCCTCCATGGGAAAGATTAGTGAACTGAGATAGGTTTGGTTTTCATCTTCAAGAAAACTCCCGAGAATAATGTAACACATCTTAACTAAACCACTGCAATAGTGAACCTGAAGAATGGGAAACTGATAGCATGTTACTTACCATTAACTACTTGATAGTTTCTTTACTCTACTTGGGCATATAACTTTTGAAAGGAAAGAAAATGGGAGAAAATTTTTATGAATTTTATTTTGATAAACGTCTGTAAACCGAGATTCTGGAGAAAACGTATTCAGAACATCAGGGGATGTTCATAGAAATAAATGGGTATGATGCTCATAGGCGTGACTTGAGTAACAGACTATGTGTTTTAGGTAAGAAAAAAATCTTAAATCTTTATGCTAATAACTGACACTGAACTCTCCTTCCAGAATAATGTGGGAATCAATGCATGAATTTGTGGTAGTTAGGATGAAGCCAATTTTTAAAATAAAATTATCTCTAATTAAATAAAATTCACTGACATCCCTTGCGTCCCCATTTTTTGGTGTTTTTACTTTTTAGTGGTTCATATCAACTATAAAGAATTAATTTATTTAACTTGGAGGCAATTGATGATGGTCAAGCCTTATCCAAATGTCTTATCTTTTCACTTGGGCACCTACTGTGCCAGATTAAGGAGAACCATTTTTCTTTTTGTTAAGGTTGAATAATTTTAATTCTTCAAAGGAATGGCACATGAATTTTGGGCAAGCATTAAAACAATTCATTTTATTATGAAAATTAGGTCTATATTCAGAATGATCAGTTGCCTCTACATTTTGTTCTCCATCTCATAGGTATCACATCACTATAAATCGTGTTGGTAACATTGGCCAGATGTTGGTTCAACCAGCTAATCATGCAAATAACTTTAAAATCGACTCGTCTCCTGTGGATGATGCTTCTCCAGCTGGATTTAGTAAAATGGATCTGCTACCTTCAGACATCCTTTGGATTGGTGAGATAAACTACGTTTTTAGTGTGGGCGGCAATTCCCATACATAATTGTTATTATATGAAATATACTGTCTTGGAATATCGTTTACTTTAGATTTTGATTAATAGCAGCATAAATAGTTATTTTATGTTTCTTTCACAGTTGACCTCGTATGTCTTACCCGTTATAATATTCAGGGAAGATATTAAGCTTTGTATTAAATATCAACATAAATTTCAGCTATTTAAACATTTTTCTGTAGCTTAAAATAAATCTCTTACAATATATTTGGTGATATTTCAAGTTTGTTAGACATACTGTGTTTTCTGATATTAGAGTCCTTGTATTGTATACACTTTGTGTTATTTTATTGTTAGAATTGTTCCTCACTGTCAACAAATGCATTATGATTGAATTTTTGTCTCCTAGCTATAGTATTTTTGCATGAAAGTTGTGAAACTAGTTTTATATAATCAACCCATTTTATATAATAGTTACATTATAGAGAGAGAGAGAGAGAGAGAGAGAGAGAGAGAGAGAGAGAGAGAGAGAGAGAGAGAGAGAGAGAGAGAGAGAGAGTGAGTGAGTTACACTATATTTTGTGTGAATTTATTTTTCAACTAGTTGGACAAATCCTTTAATTTGATATTCAAAGAAGCAACAATCACCACTTTGTACTGTTATCAATCAAAGCAAGGTTTTATAGTTTTGGGGTGCCCTATTGTCTTCAGTGTTTAATCTGTAGTCGGAAAATGGCAGATCTAGGTCAGTTCTTATTGTTAGGAATTTAAATTTCCAGTTGTAGTTTTATTGATATTTCAAATATCAAGGAAGATGTCTTTCGTATAAGTCATTCCATATTTTTAAAACTATCAGTTAGTTGGAAATGACCAGTGCGAAAAGAAAGGAAATCAGGAAGAACACTGACAGGCTGGTATCTATGAAACCAGTTATTAAAGAAAAATTTCAACTTGCTTTTGGGAACCAATATTCCTCAACATTAATGGCAATTTATTCGTAATAAAAGGCCTTTCTTTAAAGTAAAGAAACTAATAGTTATTTTGAAATTTATTCACACAGGAGGAGCACCTTCCAAGGCAGAAAGCTCTCTCAGAACAAATAAGTTTGCTGGTTGTTTGCATACAGTGTCTATAGACGGTGAGAATATTGGGCTCTGGAATTTTACTGAATCAGAAGGATGTGGAGCATGCAATGAAGGGTAAGTGAACATCTTGGTGCAGTAAAATATAAGATGTAATTTCTTGTTTGTAGAGTAAATATTTTAAGTGAGTTTAAATGTAGTATGTCCTCCTTATCTGTGAATCCGACATCTGCATATCCACTTAAAGGTTTAAAGGTCGCTCATGAATGGCAGAGGCAAGGGATAGTGACATTGCCCTAGCAATCAGGACAATGCCCTAGAGACTGACCATATATTATATGATCAGTGCTCAAGCCTCCACTCCACCCAAGCTAGGACCAGGGAGGGCCAGGCAGTGGCTGCTGATGACTCAGCAGATAGACCTATAGGCTCCCCCAAACCTGCCAACCTTAGCTCACGAAGATGGTAAGGTTGCAGACACTAATGGCACTACGAGTCTGAGCTGGACTCGAACCCCGGACTGGGAAACACCAGGCAGAGACGTTACCGATCAGGCCACAGCAACCCTGGATCAATCTTTATTAATCCATGTTAAAAAGGCTAGCTGAAACAGTCCACTTATCCATGTGGCCAGTAGTGGGGTGATTGATTAAATGTGAATACCAATCATCATCACTCCTGCTCATCAATATGGTTACTCAGGCAGTGATTACACTCATGTAAGTAGCATTATCTTACTGAGCCATCATTTTGTGCCCAGCATCAAAATGCCCATGTGTTACTTGCAGTCTGTCTGTGTGGTTTTTCATCTTGTACTGCAAGACCGTAAATCTATTAAACTGCTTAAAGAAAGAAAATCCAACAATCATAATTATTATGACTCCAAAAGCATTGTAAGGGATGAGTAATTCAAGTCTTGGTTTAAAGTTCAAGAGTTCAAGTGTTGTCATTTGTGAGAAGGGAAATATTTTTATCTAATGATTAAAGGAAGGAAAGTACAGTAAGTTGCCAAATTTGACTGAAAAATAGGGAAAGAACAGATCTTTGGAAGGCAAAATCTGTAAGAAAAGGATAGACACACTTGTTAGCATGACCACTGTCCCATCTGGTGCTAATGTAAACTGGGTTCTTCGGGATGTAGTTTTAGTTAAGACTAAAAAAAAGTCAATCTTGTAAGAATATGACAAAGTGAAGTATTCTCATTTATCAGGTAAAAATATGACAACATGAAGTATTCTCATTGATTCCCATATTCCCACTTATCCTAATATTGCACAAAGCCTTAAACTTTCATAAAGATTTTGCAACTAGTGGTAGAGCAGCCAAAAAGAAAATAAAACTTATTGCTGTCTTTTCAAATGTAAAGTATTTTGAGTCAAACCTTTACTAGGAACTGATAAATGAATCTTTTTTGTTACCTATATTTTCTCTTTAAACAGGGAGGAACTTGTTTTACATCAGGGTGAGGAAATCGCAGTTAGCTTCAATGGCAAAGGATACTTTAAAAGCACTAATAGGATCAGAAGAGCCAAAGCATATTATTCTATTGTCTTAGCATTTAAAACACTTGATGAAGATGCTCTCCTGTTCCTTGCAGTTAATGAAGATAAGGTAAACTAAGTACTCTTCAAATTAGTACTTTCCTAGTCTTTTCTCTATCATTTATTTCAACATTCCATAGAAATTTTCTTGTTAGAAAATAAGTAATTGTTGTAGATTTTATTATTATAGATTTAAGCATACTGTGTTTTATTTTTTGTGTTCTCTTTTAAAGAAATGTCTTCTCTTAAATTCAGTATTTACCTTTATTTAGAAGTTTGCACACAAAGACCACTATTATCAATACATAGGCGTATCAATTATTTGTTTTATAGTTGCTAAAAAATTTGTATATGCATAGTGTTTCATTCTTAAATATCTCCTGTCTTAGGTAGATATTTCATCAACTTTTGAGCCAATTTTACATATTAGATTTATTTTATTTTCCTTAAGATATTTATTTTTTATTCTTGGTGCATGAGGTTTTGAGGGAAGAGGAATTTAGTTGGTGACTTTTGAATAAGGTCAATCAATTCTTGCATAAACGAATCAAAAAACTACAAAAGGCCATATGAAATTATTTAAGATCTTTCTTTCAGAACCAGTACTTCAGTATTGCATTGGATAATGGCCATGTTGTCTTCATTGTCCAGTTTGATCATCAAACTCGTCTTGTAATGAAGTCAAGTAAAAGACTAAATAATAATAGAGATATGATTCAGATTCAGGCCGTTGTTCAAAATAAAATGAAAGGTAAGAAAGTTTTGAAGATTTGCATCACTGATATTGGCTATAGTAGCAGTCATTTTTCATTGTGCCTCATATTCTACAGTCATGAATTGTTTCCAAATTGGGTCTTTTGTTTTTATGAAGATTGTCACAGGGCCTAACTTTTTTAAAATCACTAAATTTACCCAAACCTTTTCTTGTTGTCCTTAATAATCTCTGGCCATTACAGCTTCCCAATTTTGATGAATATGTTTTCTTCTCAATACAGTACTTTTCTTTTGAATCTTTTGTCGTAAATTTGGGGTCACTGCCTTCAATCTTGTAGTTCTGATGGTATCCTGTGGATTATATTGTGCAGTGTCATGTGATATGACAGGAAGAATGACATTGTGTTGCTTCATGAATACTTATATTTCTCTGCTTTAAATTACATGATGGCTTTAAATTATATATAAACCTTGGTGACTTTCCAGTTGAACTTGGATGATGTTGTGCTGATCTAATGGATTTCACATTTGTATTCTTCTCAGATAACTGGAGTTCTTGTATTCTATGAGTAGCAAATACAGTATATGTTTCATGACTTACACAGTTGTGAAAGCATCACAGCACTCATTAAGTGAACATTGTGGTATTTTGAAAGCTTATCATCGCTATAAGGAATTCACCCAGCAGGCTTGTTTTGTAGCTCTAGATTTTTTACATATAGGAAGAATGTTGAGTAGAGCTGAACATATTCTGCATTATCAAGTTTTGCTGCTTATGAAGAGCTTTCCTTTGAAATTGATATTAATTAAAGCTTTCTGATTGAAGTATCAGCAAATTTCTATAAAAATTGTCATTTTCTAGAAATAGAATCTGATATTGATCTTTGTATCATTAGGTACTAAGAAATAACTTCTTCCCTCCTCTTGATACTGCTTCAAAATCCAAAGCTTTTATGGTCTATTATACTCATACCAGTTTCTGTAAACTAATTTGACTATGTGGATGTAAGCTAGAATTCTTAATTATTCAAGATTAAGTAGTAACATGATCAAAGTTCTTAGTTTGCAAACAAAAGAGTTTATGACTTAATCCATGGTCTGTTGTTAATTACCCAATTGCTTGTACATCAGTAATTGCCTACAATGAGGAATTATTTTTGTATCCTTTCTCTAACTTTATTCAAATTCTGATATTCTTTATCAGACCCTGAAACCACATTATCTTTATGGTTTTGTAAACACGTAGTTGTTTAATTGGAGTTACAGTACTAAATATTCAAACCTAATACTTTGCTTTTGTGTGTGGCAGGTGGAGCTCGAAGTGGCAGATTAGTCGTTGGGGATCAAGACCAGTTGGGAACAGTGAGAGGTGGACCAGACTTGGATTTGTCTGATGTGCCATTTTACTTTGGTGGAGTGGACCCAGAATTTGATAAAAACAAGTAAGTTTAAGACTCTCTTTGGTTTTATGTATACCTGCATATGAATTTTTTATATACTAAAAGTAGCTTTGATGTAAGTAATTTTTCTATTTTAAACTGTGAATTGTTCCCCTTCTATGAATAAAAATACTTGGATAAATAATCTGATTGATCTTATTTTGATTCATAGTTTTCTTGATTTTTTTTTTTTTTTTTGTAAATTATGATTTGTATGGCATTCCTAAATAAACCTTTTTTCTTGCCTTTCTGTTTTTCTTTCCCTGCTGTATGAATCAGGATTTAGTGTTATTTTTTTCAGTTATTTTCTCACTTGCTATATCATTTAATTTTTCTTTGATTATTTATATAATTTTAGCAAAAATATGCAATCACCAACTTTGGAATGAGCTAAGTTTGTAATAATTAAGATTGTATTAATTTCTATCTTATATGAAAAGTATATTTTTGTTGCAACCAGATTATACTTTCACTTGTCATATTTCATTACCTACAGTTTTATGATCTATTGATTATTTTCGCAGATGGGGTTCACAGTTGATGCTGCGCTCTCTTCTTGGTTGCATGGCTGGGCTGAGTGTTTCAGATGAGGGGAAAAATCCTCTCACTGATGGACAGTACTATGGTATTGAACAGTCTTGTGCTGACAAGGTATCTATTTTTCCCCCTTGTGCTTTTGTAAAAAAGAAAATTTTCAAGCAACAAACATTTTAAAAGTGAAATTTTTCATCTAATAGCATAGAAATCAAAAGTTTTAATGTCAGTTATGAATGTTGCCTTAGAAGTTAACCTAAAACATTTTGCATCATTGCTTTTCATATAAGTTTTACAACAGACTTCCATAATATATATACATTGATCAATTACAGTATAAGCCACCCAAAATGTATTAACATTTGAAACAGTGTTTTTCAATATTAATCTTACCCGATAATCATGTAGCTGTCAACTCCGTTGCCCGACAGAAATCTACGGACGGGATACGCCAGCGATCGCTATACAAGAGGGGGGTGTACTCACCAGCGCCATCTGTGGTCAGGTACTCCAGTACTTCTTGACAACACCACCTCAATTTTTCCTCTGTCGTGCCGCCGGCAAGACCTACATGGATACGCTGTTGTTTTTGGAGTCTTTGTTCACGGTTTTGGTGAAGTATTGCTCTAAAATTTAGCCTTCGCTATACAGGAAGCTTTTCCCTTAGCTTAGATAGCTTTTGGAATTAAATTGATTTATTGGTTAACGATCTTTGCTTTACTTTGGAATTCCCCCTTGACTGTTCTCTAAATTCAAGATGTCCGACCACTCTCAAGCTCCTAGACAAAGGCGATGTAGTGTTAGGACTTGTACTAGGCGTCTTCCGAAGGCCTCGGTTGATCCTCACACCGTTTGTTCCGACTGTAGGGGAAAATCCTGTCAGTTGGAAGATCGATGTGGGGAATGTGCTGGGCTTTCGGAATTCGATTTTAATGAATTCCTCAAGTATACGACTAGGTTAGAGAGGGAGAGAGTTAGGAGGAGTTCTTCTCGCTCTTTGGTTTATTCCTCCCCCCATGATCCTCAACCTTTTCCTTCCCCTGTGGTGGTGACCCCCGAACCTATTACGAGTGCTCAGCCTGATATGTCGGATATGTTACGTGCCATTCAGGCTCTAGGTGATAAGGTGGAGTCTTTAGTGAGTGACCACAATCTTCTCTTGGCAGATGTCAAGGAACTTAAAGTGAAAAGTGCAGTGGGAAGTGTTAGTGCCAGTGCTGTGCCTAGTGTCAGTGTCAGTGTTGCGCATGAGGATACTTCTGTGCGTGCCAGTCGTCCTCCCAGTCCGGGACCTCTTGCAAGCTCCCAAGCCCAGGGGAGAAGCAAAGTCGAAGGGCAAAAGGGTTCGGCAGGCCTTGATCGGCGCACAGTTGTATCCTCAGTGGTTGCGGGCGTATCTGATAGAGATCGTCACTTCCACTCCCAGACGATTGAGCCCTTAAATTCCTCGTCTGCGGAAGATGTTTCCAGGAGGAAACGCTGGACCCAGGTCTCACGACCTCTTAAACGTAAGGTCCCAGCCGAACGAGTCCAACGGCCCAGGTGTAGCCACTGGGCCAGTTCGGACTCGCCGCAGTCATCTGATGACTGCACACCTCCTAAGAGAGGTAAGGCGATGCCTCAACAGGCCTCTGCTGAACCTCATGCTATGAGGCAGCCTACTTCTGTTGATCCCAAGTTGTCTATGCTGCAGACAATGCAGTCTCAGCTTGCGGTTTTGATGCAGGAGTTTCAGGCAGAGAAGGTTAGCACACCTCCTCCTGCGAGCGCTCCTCCACCTCTGCGCAGTCCACCCTGCCAGACGTATGATGTTGAGGCTCCTCCTGCCTCCATGCGTGAGCTGCCGCATTGGGAGTTGCCAGGTATCAGCGCTATGCAGCAACCTCCTCTTACCTTGAGGCAGGAGCCTCTTGCTATGCGGCAACCTCCTCAACCCTGGAGGCAGGAGCCTCATGCGTTGCGGCAACCTCCTCCACCCATGAGGCAGGAGCCTCATGCGTTGCGGCAACCTCCTCCACCCATGAGGCAGCAGCCTCATGCTATGCGGCAACCGCCTCAACCCTTGAGGCAAGAGCCTCTCTCTGCGCAGCAACCTCCTCAACCCTTGAGGCAGACGCAACCCTTGAGGCAGGAACCTCATGCCATGAGGCAGCCTCCTCAACGCATGCAGCAGCCGCATTCTTCGCAGCATGAGCCTCTTCCCATGCAACACGAACCGCATACCATGCAGCATGAGCCTCATGCCTTACAGCATTCGCTTCTGACCACGCTTGCTCCTCAGACCTCCGCAGAACCTCCTTCACCTCAGCCTGATGACTTTGTCATTGCCAGCCCTCATCCTCTTCAGCAGAGGCGTGATGATGGATCCGCAAGTGCGCATGCACCCGTTCTACAGGATTCAGCCATTCAGCATGCCGCTATACCGTTACCTCTCGCTTCTCAACTCTCAGGAGATGAGGTTTCTGAGGATGAAGCTGCTCACCTGGATGATCCTTCTTCTGATGTGGAGGAACACAAGTCGTCGCCACCTTCTTTAGACTTTCGTAAGGTCCTGACTCTGTTCAGAGAGTTATACCCTGAACACTTCGTTTCTGCAACCCCTCGTTCTCCCCCATCCGAGTTTTCTCTAGGCATGCAGCCTATTACGTCTGCCTACACCAAGCTTGTCCTCGCCAGATCATCAAAGAGAGCTTTGAGGGTTTTAGGGGATTGGTTGCAGTCCAAGCAGCAACTGGGAAGGACATCTTTTGTGTTTCCTCCTCCTAAGCTGGCTTCTAAGTTGGGCGTCTGGTATGCCACGGGAGAGGAACCAGGCTTGGGGGTCCCTGCCTCTGCCCAGGCCGACTTCTCAAGTTTGGTTGACTCTCCCCGTAGGTCGGCTATGAGACGCTCCAAGGTCTGCTGGACTTTTTCTGATCTGGACCACTTGTTGAAGGGAGTCTTTCGCGCCTTCGAAATTTTTAATTTCCTCGATTGGTGCCTGGGGGCCTTGAGCAAGAAGACTGCCCCTTCTGACAAAGACTCGGCCATGCTGATCATGTCCTGTATGGACAGAGCAATTCGCGATGGTTCTGGCGAACTTGCTTCTATTTTTGTCTCAGGAGTCCTCAAGAAAAGGGAACATCTATGCTCCTACTTATCTACTGGTATCACCCCTTGCCAGAGGTCACAGTTGATGTTTGCTCCTCTATCCAAGTTCCTGTTTCCGGAGGAGCTAATCAAGGAGATGGCTGCGGCTCTTATCCAGAAAGATACGCATGACCTCATGGCCTCTTCAGCACGTAAGGCTAAAATCGTACCTTCAGTGCCGAGATCTTACCGCACCCCTGTAGCTGATACACCTGCTACCAGATTCATTCCGCCCTTTCGTGGCAGAGCCCCCAGCCGAGGAAGTTCCCGTGGAGACAGTCACAGGGGCAAGTCCAAGAAAGGTGCCAAGTCCACGAAAAGCAAGCTTTGACTTCCCTCCTCTCCAGACAGCTGTAGGAGCCAGACTCAAGACCTTCTGGCAAGCCTGGGAAAGAAGAGGTGCAGACGCTCAGTCTGTCAAGTGGCTAAGGGAGGGTTACAGAATTCCGTTCTGCCGCAATCCCCCTCTGACCACATCTCCCATCAACCTCTCTCCCAACTACAAGGAGAAGGACAAGAGGCTAGCGTTACATCAAGAGGTGTCGCTCCTGTTACAGAAGGAGGCAGTGGTGATAGTCCGGGACCATCAATCCCCGGGCTTTTACAACCGTCTCTTCCTGGTGGCCAAGAAGACAGGAGGTTGGAGACCGGTGCTGGACGTCAGTGCGCTCAATGCTTATGTCACCAAGCAGACGTTCACTATGGAGACGACGAAGTCGGTCCTAGCAGCGGTCAGGCAGGAGGACTGGATGGTCTCGTTGGATCTGAAAGACGCCTACTTTCACGTTCCCATCCATCCAGACTCCCAACCTTTTCTGAGATTCGTCTTTGGAGAGGTTGTGTACCAATTCCAAGCCCTGTGCTTTGGCCTAAGCACGGCACCCCTTGTGTTTACGCGACTGATGAGGAATATTGCGAAATTCCTTCACTTGGCAGACATCAGAGCCTCCCTTTATTTAGACGACTGGCTTTTAAGAGCCCCCACAAGTCGTCGCTGTCTGGAGAGTCTCAGATGGACTTTGGATTTGACCAAGGAACTGGGTCTCTTGGTCAATTTAGAGAAGTCCCAGCTCGTTCCTTCCCAAACCATCGTTTACCTGGGAATGGAGATTCAGAGTCGAGCTTTTCGGGCTTTTCCGTCGGCCCCAAGAATCAACCAAGCCCTAGAGTGCATCCTGAGCATGCTGAAGAAGAACCGATGCTCGGTGAGGCAGTGGATGAGTCTAACAGGGACTCTTTCATCGTTAGCCCTGTTCATCGAGTTAGGGAGACTCCACCTCCGCCCCCTTCAGTACCATCTAGCAGCTCACTGGAACAAGGATATGACGCTCGAGGCGGTCTCTATTCCTGTTTCCAAAGAGATGAGGGCTACTCTAACGTGGTGGAAGAACAACATTCTTCTCAAGGAGGGTCTCTCATTAGCTGTTCAGACCCCCGACCTTCATCTCTACTCGGACGCATCAGACTCGGGCTGGGGCGCGACATTGGACGGACAGGAATGCTCGGGGACATGGAACCAGGAACAGGAAACGCTTCACATCAATTGCAAGGAGTTGTTGGCAGTTCATCTGGCCTTAAGGAACTTCAAGTCCCTCCTGCTAAACAAGGTGGTGGAGGTGAACTCCGACAACACCACAGCCTTGGTGTACATCTCCAAGCAGGGAGGGACTCATTCGAGGAAGCTGTTCGAGATCGCAAGGGACCTCCTCATTTGGTCAAAAAGTCGAAAGCTCACGCTGGTAACGAGGTTCATTCAGGGCGATATGAATGTCTCGGCAGATCGCCTCAGCAGGAAGGGTCAAGTCATCCCCACAGAATGGACCCTTCACAAGAACGTGTGCAGCAGACTTTGGGCCCTGTGGGGTCAGCCAACTATAGATCTGTTCGCTACCTCGATGACCAAGAGGCTCCCATTGTACTGTTCCCCGATTCCAGACCCGGCAGCAGTTCACGTGGATGCTTTTCTGCTGGATTGGTCCCACCTCGACCTGTATGCATTCCCGCCGTTCAAGATCATCAACAGGGTTCTTCAGAAGTTCGTCTCTCACGAAGGGACACGGCTGACGCTGGTTGCTCCCCTTTGGCCTGCAAGAGAATGGTTCACAGAGGTACTGCAATGGCTGGTCGACGTTCCCAGGACTCTCCCTCTAAGAGTGGACCTTCTACGTCAACCTCACGTAAAGAAGGTACACCCAAGCCTCCACGCTCTTCGTCTGACTGCCTTCAGACTATCGAAAGACTCTCTAGAGCTAGAGGCTTTTCGAAGGAGGCAGCCAGAGCGATTGCCAGAGCAAGGAGGATATCCACTCGCAGAGTCTATCAATCTAAGTGGGAAGTCTTCCGTAGCTGGTGCAGAACCAATGCAGTTTCCTCTACCAGTACCACTGTAACCCAAGTTGCTGACTTCCTGTTACATCTTAGGAATGTTAGATCTCTATCAGCTCCTACGATCAAGGGGTACAGAAGTATGTTGGCAGCGGTTTTCCGCCACAGAGGCTTGGATCTTTCCTCCAACAAAGATCTGCAGGACATCCTTAGGTCTTTTGAGACCTCTAAAGAACATCGGTTGTCCACTCCAGGCTGGAATCTAGACGTAGTCCTAAGGTTCCTTATGTCATCTAGATTTGAACCTCTCCAGTCAGCCTCTTTCAAAGACCTCACTCTCAAAACTCTTTTCCTCGTCTGCCTTGCAACAGCCAAAAGAGTAAGTGAGGTTCACGCCTTCAGCAGGAACATAGGTTTCACATCGGAAACGGCTACATGTTCCTTACAGCTCGGTTTTTTGGCAAAAAATGAGCTTCCTTCACGTCCTTGGCCTAAATCGTTCGATATTCCTAGCCTTTCCAACTTGGTGGGTAACGAACGGGAGAGAGTACTTTGCCCTGTCAGAGCTCTTAAGTACTATCTTAAAAGGTCAAAACCCTTGCGAGGACAATCAGAGGCCTTATGGTGTGCTATTAAGAAACCTTCGCTGCCTATGTCTAAGAACGCAGTTTCTTATTACATAAGGCTTCTGATTAGAGAAGCTCATTCTCACATGAAGGATGAAGACCTTGCTTTGCTGAAGGTAAGGACACATGAAGTGAGAGCTGTGGCTACTTCAGTGGCCTTCAAACAGAACCGTTCTCTGCAGAGTATTATGGATGCAACCTATTGGAGGAGCAGGTCAGTGTTTGCATCATTCTATCTCAAAGATGTCCAGTCTCTTTACGAGAACTGCTACACCCTGGGACCATTCGTAGCAGCGAGTGCAGTAGTAGGTGAGGGCTCAGCCACTACATTCCCATAATCCCATAACCTTTTTAACCTTTCTCTTGAATGCTTTTATTGTTGTTTTGGGTTGTACGGTAGGCTAAGAAGCCTTCCGCATCCTAGTTGATTTGGCGGGTGGTCAATTCTTTCTTGAGAAGCGCCTAGGTTAGAGGTTGTGATGAGGTCCTTTAGTATGGGTTGCAGCCCTTTATACTTCAGCACCTAAGAGTTGTTCAGCCTCCTAAGAGGACCGCTGCGCTTAGTAAGGAAGACGTACTTATTAAAGGCAGAGTAATGGTTCAAGTCGACTTCCTTACCAGGTACTTATAATTTCATTTGTTATTTTGAATAACTGATAAAATGAAATACGGGATACTTAGCTTCTTGATTAACATGTACACTGGTTTTCACCCACCCCCCTGGGTGTGAATCAGCTACATGATTATCGGGTAAGATTAATATTGAAAAATGTTATTTTTATTAGTAAAATAAATTTTTGAATATACTTACCCGATAATCATGATTTAATTGACCCACCCTTCCTCCCCATAGAGAACCAGTGGACCGAGGAAAAAATTGAGGTGGTGTTGTCAAGAAGTACTGGAGTACCTGACCACAGATGGCGCTGGTGAGTACACCCCCCTCTTGTATAGCGATCGCTGGCGTATCCCGTCTGTAGATTTCTGTCGGGCAACGGAGTTGACAGCTACATGATTATCGGGTAAGTATATTCAAAAATTTATTTTACTAATAAAAATAACATTTCTTTGTCATTGAAGGATAATAAGCTGTCAGTTTTCTTCAGGGGATAATAAGAAACTGGAATAGTGTTGATCACTATTATATATTCAGTCATGTAGCCTCGGTATTCCAACTCATCTAATACCTTGTGGAGATGATGATGATGATGACTATTCTATATTTAAGAATGCTAGCTATTATATTAAAATAGCTATAGAAGGTATACAAATTTCAACTGAAATTTGAAATAAGTAAATATGACCCACTACATGACTGCTATTATACGCAACAAGAGAATAAGAGACAGAAGTTGAAAAATATTTTAAAACTTCTGTAAAACTGTTATGGCATTCTTGGCTAAGTTTTAATAAAGAACAGACTTAAGAAAGGTTAGTTGAAAAGGGATTTATTATACTGTACTTTCCAATTTGTTTACGAGATTAAAGAAAGATGATTTCGTGAAGTTTTTTGCCTCAAATATTCTACCCACAGCAAAAAAAAAAAGGATTTTAGTAGAACTACTGTTGATCCCAGTCTAGAAATACACAGTTTAGATAAGTGAAATATCCTTTTCATATTGCAGTCACCACTAATTTTGCTACAGTTTACAATATAATTGAAGTACTACTTTTCGGATTCGCGGAGAGTGTTCTTGTTTCCTTTATTTGAGAATTCTTTGAATCCAAATCAATTACCATTCTCTAAAGTGTACTTCTTTCACAACCAAAGGCTCTATTGTCTTTGAATTATCAGTTTTATCTACTTTCTAGATGCTCTATTTATTAGCTTATGACTAACTTTCACTCTTTTTTTTTCAGCTCTTCTTCTTACCATGATGTTGATGGTGCTGCATTTTAAGCTACTTTCTTTGCTCTTTTCTGAATTTCTACCTATGCCATTGATCAAGATCGTGACAGAAATTGTTCTTGTGGGTAATAATTCTGGGAAAGGCCTCCCCGTTTCTGATTTCCGGACCCGAGCCTGAAGGATAGAGCGCCAACACTCTCACACTTGACAAACTAGAGAACCGCAACGAAGACGGTTTGCTTTCCCTACACACATTTAAGTCCAAAGATTATTCTATACCGGGACTATCGGCACCGATATCACCTTGATGTTCAGACGCTACTCCAGGGCGCAGAATAGTAAATCCCAATCAAGTGTGGTTGGACTGAATCAGTTACGTTAACGACAGTTTCACAAAGAGTTAGGGGGAGCAGTACTGTTAAAGTCAAAACGTCCTAAGGACCACCGGGAGGTAATACCGTAGATCATTACAATAAAGGATTGACACCGATAGCTTTAGATTGACATAAATATAAAATTACCCTTAAGTCATATCTCACCTCATGTGATAACTCATTTAGTCATTTCAAAATGTAAAGGTCAAGTTAAAAACAGTTAATAATTTTAACCTAAAAATGGCGTTTATTTCCATAAAGTACAACAGGAATTTTCACCTAACTGACACAGGAAAAAACGGCAAAACTACTTAATTGAAATTTGAATAAAGACCGCATGGCATATGAAAAATGAAAAATGCCAAGAAAATGGTCAAATCAATTAAATCGTAATCAATAATCAAATGACTAATCAACCAATGAAAGTAAAAATGGTGACTGAAATAATACCAAAAGTTCAACTCACTACTTTGAACACATTCCTCTCGGGCAATAAAATTTCAAACTTGATAGAGGGGAACAGGAACACAACTTATGTTAATGGACACGCCACGAATGATTAAACCAGACAGTTTGAACATGACTTCCTAGCTAAATGTGCACATCGTCAAATAAAGGCTAGAAAAAAAAAGGGGGGGACAGATCCTTGGCCAAGGTTGAGCACCGTTAATTAGTACTCACGCTCTTGAGGGTTGATTGTAGACATTGAAGTGGAAGCATCTTGTAAACTGTTAACAACACGGTGCATCTTCACTTCTGCACTGACGTGTTTTTTCTTCTTAGGCCTATCTTCTGAATAATGACACAAAGTAAGGCATACTGTTGGTTAGTAAATGGTTGACCAACAGGTAGTTGAATCGACGCCTATGTTAACGACGTCACAGATGAAGAGGCTATGCCTACGTCCGCCTTCCTCCCTTCCTGGTTTTTAAATGGGCCGCTCACACGCTTCTGCCTCCTGGCGCTGAGCTGGTTCAAACAGGTCGAGTTCTTCTTCTTCAAATTTTCATGAGTACGTGGTTCGCTGAAGGGTGCTTTTTATAAATACAAGGATCATTCTTGAAACGCCAGGGGAAAGTAATTATAAAGAAATCCTATTGTCTGGTTTATAAAAATTAATATACATACAAAAAAGTGAAGTGGCGTTTAGTGATGTTCAATAACACAGGAAACAATCCTAGCTAAACAGACTTATAAATAGGTACTGAGATGTAAATGGCAATAAGCTAAGATCAATGAGTTACGTAAATTAAAGAGTTACTTAAATACAAACCAATTGTGGTTAAACATCCAAAGCTTCAAGAGCATTTGGAACAGAACGCAACCAGGTGCTGTTTTCTTAAAAATTGTCGACGGTCGGTTGCATCGTCAAGCAATGTATTGTGAGCTCATGAAATGAGAGAAATCATCTACAGAGGAATGAGGTGATGAAAGGTAAAGCATTACAGGGGAATGATGGACATGTTAGCAGCAATGAATATTTAAGGGTATAATAATGAAGGTTACAAAGGAAACAAAAGAAAAAAGAGATGCGTAAAATCCAGAAAATAACAAACAAAAAATAAAAAATGGAATAACGGGGTTGACTAAAATAATGCGAGGAAAGAATTTCCACAGTTCTGGTTAGCATAAGTTTTGTGAAATCTCTCTTTGGAAGATGTTCTTACAATTCTTCTAGAGTCAATCCTATTACCTCTAGTAATAAAAGACCAAGTGAAAGGAACTCCCTATTTCCTATGATGTCGCCTCAAACTTTTAATATTTTTAGAAAATTAAACCAACTAAAAGAACAATCCCTTTCATACTTATGATATGAAGATAAGGTTCCTGGAAGTAATAGATCTTATAAAAATCCTTTGAATATTGTGTGAATTGGGTTTTCCAAACTTTTTATGCCTTTGATATGTATCATGTTGGATATTCCTAATCTTCTTTGAAATACTAATGCACTTACAGTGCCTTACAGTATATCAGCCTTATAAAAGTTGCTCATCTGAGGGTATAAAACTACCAGAGCAGGAGATAAAGCAAGAATTACGGTATTATAAAGCATTTATTAAGAAAAAAAAATCAGCATTTAGAGTATCAAATGGCCAAATACGATGGGCTGAATTAAACAAAATTTTCAGTAATATACAGTAGAAGGTCATGTCCTATAATCTGATGGTTGTTTAAGACCTTCACCAAGCTCTCTTACACTACTCAACACAAGCACAACAGCAGTTTTAACCTTGCACATGCAATGGGATCACAGTGAGTGAGCAAAGGAAATATAGGGACAATGGCATTGACAAGTATTGGTAAAAGGGTATATTCAATTGCCTTTTCATCATAATGCCTTATTTATAACCAGTGGCCAAAAAGTGATAGCTTTACATTCTGAACTATTTGTTTCAAATATATACTCTCATAGGATAATTGATTTCAAAGAGACAATAATGACTATGCTTCAGTGATAAAGATCTGATATTTACCTAAACACTTTTGTTTTAAACCAACTCAATTTTTACACTTAATTTTTTATGATCAAGGTGAAGTTAGTATACTTTTTGAGAATTTTTTAACAAAGCTGTCTGTCTGTATAGATTGCCTTACCTTGTGTAAGACCCGGGCTATGTTGTTGGGTTTTCTTGTAAGGTGGCAGAGACTGCATATAATTCTTTACTCCTTTTCAGCCACTGAATGATGTAGGCTTCCTTGGACAAGGCTTTGTTGAACTTCCATCCCGTGTACTTAAACGTGAATCCAATTTTGGCTTCACTTTCCAGACCATGGAACCAGATGCACTTTTAATGTTGTCTACATTTATTGGTCAGGTGAGTTGTTTGCCTTTATATGCATTAAATTTTATGGAGACAAAGAATATGATAGCATGGAAAAAAGCAATGAATCACATACGTTACTTTCTATATGCTACTATGAAAAATGTTTAAGTTTGTTTGAATTTTTGTTTTTTGTCACAAAACCATCAATTACACTGTGCCCTTTGTTATGTGACCTTTGAACCAATTGGCAGGTACAATCTATCCATCTCGTAATTTTTATGTGTGTGGTTTACAAGCTCTTCTAAATTCTTCGCAGAGTTTTGTAAGGAAATCACCATCAATTTTCTATTATCAGTTTCATGATTATACAAATCTATTTTTCCAAACATATGACTTACTTTTAAAATTTCCCTTACTTTTGCTATTAACATTCTCTTTATATATTAAAGTGTATAAGCCTACTGCTTTTATGCAGGTATTCCCTTTATCATATTCTTATAATCCACCTCATGAAAATACCTAGCAGCAAAAAATATCTGACTCACAATGAATCTCTAATTTAAAAAGTGGTCCCTGGCACGAGACACAATAGAATGTGAATCATGACCATCCAAGAATAATTCCTCTGCACAGCTACAGGAGAAGACATCTTTACACCACTAAAAAAATAATATACAAACAAAAATCCTGACAATATTAAGTGCATGTCAACGTTGTTCCAAGGCGACTTAAAAAGACCTCAGAAGACAATACTATATGCTCAGCAAATTGTCTGTAGATGCCATTCGTCTCGTTTATTAAGGGCATTAGTATAATGGAAAGATAAAAAATTGGTAATTTTTAATTTCCGAGTAGGTAGAGTCAACTTAATTAAACTTTTGGAGATGAAAGCGATATGATCATCAGGTGATAATAGAAATAAATTTTATCATTAAAATTTTGTTTTTAGATAACGAAGCTCTTTCCAATGTCAGTGTACATAGCACATAACCTGATCATTTGTTATTTATTCTATCTTCTACCATTGAAGCAGTTGTTTCCAAGCTTCATTCACCTTAGGTTGCAGTTTCTGGAGAGTCCAAATATTTTGCAAATTCAATCATAGGTCCACACTCTTCCCCAAAGAGTTTTATGAGGGGGAAGTCTTCCATGAATCGATATCCCCACAGTGAAGGTTGTTCTACCTATTTTAGACAATCCACATAATGCTATTTCCACTCGTCAAGCAAGGGTGGTGGTCCACAGGTGTGCATCCCATTGCTTAGGAAACACTCAAGAATTAAAATTCTAGATGCGAGTAGCCACTGCCCTCTACCTATAAGGTTTTCAAGCAGTCGCTGCAAGAAATTGTGTGCAACCTTAAGACAGCACACCTTCAAGAAGAGTCATATCTTTTTTTCCATTGTATAGAGATATACTTGATTATTCAACAACAGTCACAGTCGGCAGTCACAATAGTTGTTCCTAGTTGGCTTCACTGACCTCTGACAGTACATCAAAAAGCTCTTGTTAGGTTATGGTCAAGGGTCCTACACTCCCTAGGATATGTGAAGCTTTTAGATCCTTATTTACATCTAATCCACCTTTTTCAAGCAAAAAGATCGGCTTCGACTTTCTTGTATATGATTTATCCATGTATGTACTGCTCAGATACTATGATGTTTGATGAGGTAAGCATACTGTATTCTAGGTCAATGTAGATAAGTGGTTGGTTCAGGCAGACTAGTATACGTGAAAAAGATTAACACCTTAATTGTGGCAATTGAAGATTCTCCAATAAGACACTGGAAGAAGCAGATTTCCAAGAACATCATTGTGTTTTAGAAGACAAATCTAATATGGTGTGAGAGACATTTAACATTATGAACCATAACTAACCTTTCATAGAATCAAGTACTTAATGCTGTTTTAAATATATGAACCTTGGAGAATCAGTTTACATTTATTAATCTTTAAGGATGTTATTTTATGCTTAGATATATGAAATTATACTCATTGGAGCTCTTTCCCTATAATGGAAAACTATTTGTAACCCTCCTACCGGAATTAAGAGCACCTCTATATCACTTGTATGGCAAGTTCGTACCAATACCATCCTATGTTTGCTGCTTATCAGCACAAAATTCATGTTTAGCTCATGATTAATGTTCTAAAAATAACAAGAGTGACTCTTGTAGTGCTTCACTGTGCCTGTTGGACATTAGAGATTAAGTTGAACATCCTAGCTTCTCAACTTCCATCCTATGAATTGCATTTTAAGCGTAATATAATTAATGAGGATTTTAAGAAACAAACTAGATTTTTAATAAAATATTTTATTCATATAAATCCATCAATCATCATCTCATTTGCCATTGTTTCTCATCAAGCGTGCTTTGATTATGAGGAGGATATTTTGTACCTATCGATGAGTGTTAATTGGGTATGCATGAACGAGGCAGTGTGTCTGAGGACATTCAAAACTACGAATAAGTGCACTATAGGATGGGTGACAGTATGAAAGAATGACTCTCCCTTAAAAGCTCAATTTTTACATGATCAGTTATATGCATGATGTTATTACTAATGAAATTTATGGTAAACTTTTAAAAGTTCCTTGGTTAAGTGGTATCAATATGCGACATATTGAAATCGATGCATATTTTGAAGGACATGATATTTTCCAGAGTTTCTGCTCGTATAAAGGAAATTTGAAAGAAATATATTTGTTGTATAAACATTTTGCATTTAAATTTTCTTTTAATTAGGTCATATTTTATCACTTGCTACCTTACATGCTTTGAGGTTTTATATCAGTATCTTGGTGTAGAAATATATCTATATTTTGTTTGGCATTATTTTGCAAGTATTTGCATGTTTGCACAAGATGATAGTATCATTGCCACAGTGTGAATAAACATGTATTCTATGTTATTATTATATTATAATTAATGAAGTAGATCGTCATCCATATAATAACATTAAATTTTACAATAATATTTTGTAATTTCACAAACCTTTATAACAGATGCCTTATCTCTGTCTTGTCCCTTTACTTCTTAAATCAATGGATGTCCCCTGTGACTTGAGACTGCCTATAAGTTCCCTACATAACATGGGGTTGATCAAAAGTTACCCTAACTCCCAGTAAGAGTTGTCCATGCCACAGTATTGAAATCTTGATAGAAATGTGGCATACAGTAAGATGGAAACCCCTCTGTAAAAATTTCACTTGAATAAGAAAGTGAGAGCTAGTTAATTTGGGGAAAAAAAATTAAGTGAGAACTCATCAAAACCTTAGTAACAAAATGCTGATAGAAATTTATATCTGAAAAAATAAATATCATTCTAATATAAATTCATAATTCTAGTGTCGTTTCTTTTGTCTACAAAATGGGCCCAAGCATAAACTTCTCTTGACGGGAGACCAATGAAAAATAGATTACCAGTCTCTTCTATTTAGGTGATCCGTATATACTATGAGATCCAGTAGGCTCCAGCAGAACTTTCTAGTTTAGAAGAATGGCCTCTTGATTGTTGTTGAGAACTAACTAATCATCCAGATTAAGAAGCACACATATTCCTAAAAGATGTAGCTACTTTGTCACTAAAGCCATGGCTCTTGTGAAGTTTTTAAGAACCATGCTCAAACCAAAATGTAGGCAACTTAATTGATAAGCCTTGCCATGAAACATATACCATAAGTACTCCTACCTTTGCAAATCTTGTTAAACTGGAATATGAAAAGAAGCATCTGACCGGTCGAGTAAAAACATCCAGTCTTGTTGAACTTGAACTTTGAAATAACCATCTGACTAGTTGAGTAAAATCATCCAATCTTCTTAATTGGAACTTGAAAATAAGACTCTGTCCAATTTCTAATTATGATTTGAAATATATGTAATAATGCTAAGAAAGTAAAAGAAATAATGAATTTATGTAAGTTAAAATTATGTACTCGATTGCGACAGCTTTCTTTCATACATTTCCTATGTTCAGTAACCGATATCTCTTATTCGCAATAAACACACATTTACCGTGAATACCACTTATTCATAAGCATTTTGAAAATATTAGCATATTGAGATGAATGTCGATTGACCCATAATCAAACGTGATGTTTCATATGCACTCTAGTAGAATCTTGGCAAGAAAAACCATAATTTCTGGTAAAACCACAACCTTGTTATTGTAGATTGCCTGCTCCTTCTGGCCAGACATGGCTCATGCAATCCTGTAGCCTGCAACTCTACCTTCCATCTTCTTTTCTTTGTAATAGGGTCATATCCACCAGTCCACTATTGTTGGTAACACTTCGTCCCTTCTACCATTACATTGACTACTTCTTCATCCATGAATAATCTAATAAAAGTCACAGTCATTGGCATTAAGAGTTAAACGTAAATCTCTAGTGATGTATGCTTTACTTGGGAAATCATGTCCTGCTAGAATAAAACCTTAAACCTCTCTTCAGCCATCTGAAGCAGAATAAAGCATTTCACAGTTTCCACATGACAGCAGCATCCTCTACCTGTCACTTCATAAAGGGCTCCAAGATAACCTGACTTGCAAGATTAATGCATGTCTTCCTTGTCTAAAACCTACTCTGCTGTGTTGAGTTTAAAAAAAAAATCACTATATTGGGCAATATTACTGTTATCACTGTCACTCTCAGCTTCTAAGATGTAGTTAATCAACATCTGGGTAAGGCTCATCTCTAATTTCTCAAGCTAGAATATCTCAAGTTGCCTATCAATTTACCTTAATTTTCACTAAAACATCAGAAACCCTATCATCAATTCTACATCTTCACACCATTATTTTCATGAAGAATCACAGGAATTTCCTATTTGCTTTAGGCTACATCTGATTAACGTTACGTTTAGCTTGTCGCAGACGTACTGGGACAAGCTTTATTGCTACCCATTCTCAACTAGTTCTAACTATTGACTTAATTTTAGTGATACCCTTTTGAGTAGGTGGAAGAAAGAATAGTAGATTAAATAAAAACTCCTTCATAGCTAGTCGTGACATCATAATCCCTTTCTCCACTAGCATAAAAGATTGTTCAAGTAATGCCGTAAACAAAATCTCCCCAAATCATTAGAATAAGATAACACAGTGCAGTATACATACACAATATATTAAATGATTAGATGCAATATATCACTGGCTCATGCTCTACTAAATGAAATAAAAGTTCCAAGAATGACTAAATGGCAAAGGTTTCTATGGACTGGGTCTAAAGATAATCAATAGAGAGAGGCTCGTCCCTTCTCATCCAAAGAAAATATGTAACCGAAGATAGCTTACCTCTACCTGAAGTACAGGGAGGTGGGCAGTATAACTATTAGTAACCTATTCCATTGTTATCAAGTCTAATTTTCTACCCATTAAACTTATAGATTATCTAAGCTTTAATGGAAGGATAACCACTACTGTTACAATGTCTCCTTTTCACTGAAACTGAAAACCACCATTATGGTATGAGCTAAGAGCTTCCTCCAGGGATGACAAAAATACAACCACAAACTTTGCTACTTACACCAAAATACACTTTACCCACCTTCAGAAAAAAACTTGTGACTATCTTGATGTAAGTCAAATATATACAACCATAAAAGCAATGATAAGGGCGATAAATCTAAGAAACTAGGAACAGTGATAAAAGGCGTGTTATTTTACGCTCGTCCAAAATAATCACTCCTAACGATGGGACTGTGATAGAAACTCAGAAAGGTAGAAGCAGCAAGGAGCGCATATTATAACCCTCTGCTAACTCGAGATAATATTGGACAATGAGGTAAGGTTCTAAGGTAGTTCTACATAAGGAACTGTCTGGCTAGAGCTGTAGGATGCCACAGGGGAATTCATTGGTTTAATATTTTTAATTTTGAGTTAGAGAACTCTCTCTCTCTCTCTCTCTCTCTCTCTCTCTCTCTCTCTCTCTCTCTCTCTCTCTCTCTCTCTCTCTCTCTCTCTCTCTCTCTCTCCAAGGTAATATGAATTTTTAGGTAAGATTCATTAAAATAGATTCTTTTGAAATTACCTATGTACCGTACTTGAGTTCCATGATGTGTAAAGCAAATCTTATTCTGAGATTATATAACTTTTCTGCGCATTGTTCATTTATAACAAAGATTATTTTCTACTGAGTTAAGTACACTAGTCAAATAATATGCCTTCTGTTCTTACTATCATCAAAATTTTATTCAATAACTCTGTAAGGATTCAATACTTTAAAAGATCTGTGTAAAATATTGTACTGCTGATACTCATTTCTAAATCAAGGTATTTGTGTTTTGTTGTTGTTGACCATTGAAAATGTATTCTTTTTCATTATCTACCTTATATGGAGCATATTTTATATTAGTAGTATATTTAAGACTCAAGCTAACCTTTTGTTTTGTTTTTAACTTACATTAATACTACACTACTTTACATTATCACTTGATATCATTTAATACTTTAAAACATGGAGATTGGCAACTCACAGTTCCCTCATAAAGACACAAAAGCATTACTTTGGCCTGTGTTATGGTATTTTGAATGTTATAATGGCATGTGCTTCAGGGATGGTTGTATTTTGAGTGCTAAATGGGAACTTTATTCATTGATAAGGATTATAGGCTGCTTCCTTATAATTATATTGTGTACCTTTGCAACCAGGTGTAACTTTTAATCCCTTCCGTATTTACTAATAGCTGCACATTCCCCCAAAAGGACAATGAAACAGGAGGAGATTTGACCACTGCAACCATCACCACAACAACATCCAGTGTACGCTATGGTGAAGGGAGTACTTTGCGTAATGATTATACTAATATACATTAGATACTAATTAGAATTTCCTTATACAGTACAGTATACTGAACTAACATACATTCTAAAGCTTTCTGGCCCACTAATAATTAACAGGTAAGGCTTTCTTTTCCCATATTTTAGGGATCATGTATTAGCTCCTACTTGCTCTATCAGCAAATTTTCAATATTAATCTTACCCGATAATCATGTAGCTGTCAACTCCGTTGCCCGACAGAATTCTACGGACGGGATACGCCAGCGATCGGTATACAAGAGGGGGGTGTACTCACCAGCGCCATCTGTGGTCAGGTACTCCAGTACTTCTTGACAACACCACCTCAATTTTTTCCTCTGTCGTGCTTCCGGCAAGACCTACATGGATACGCTTATGATTTTGGAGTCTTTGTTCACGGTTTTGGTGAAGTATTGCTCTGAGATTTCAGCTTTCGCTATACAGGAAGCTTTTCCCTTAGCTTAGATAGCTTTTGGATTGATTTTGATTAATGGTATAACGATCTTTGCTTTAATTTGGAATCCCCCCTTGACTGTTCTCTGATTCAAGATGTCCGACCATTCTCAAGCTCCTCCCCAAAGACGATGTAGGACTTGTATTAGGCGTCTTCCGAAGGCCTCGGTTGATCCTCACACCGTTTGTTCCGACTGTAGGGGAAAATCCTGTCAGTTGGAAGATCGATGTGAGGAATGTGCCGGACTTTCGGAATTTGATTTTATTCAATTCCTCAAGTATACGACTAAGTTAGAGAGAGAGAGAGTTAGGAGGAGTTCGGCTCGCTCTTTACTTTATTCCTCCCCCCATGATCCTCAACCTTTTCCTCCCCCTGTAGTGGCTACCCCCGAACCTATTATTAGTGCTCAGCCTGATATGTCGGATGTTTTACGTGCCATTCAGGCTTTAGGTGATAAGGTGGAGTCGGTAGTGAGTGACCACAAGTTTCTCTTGGCAGATGTCAAGGAACTTAAAGTGAAAAGTGCAGTGGGAAGTGGTAGTGCCAGTGCTGTGCCTAGTGTCAGTGTCAGTGTTGCGCATGAGGATACTTCTGTGCGTGCCAGTCGTCCTCCCAGTCCGGGACCTCTTGCAAGCTCCCAAGCCCAGGGGAGAAGCAATGTCGAAGGGCAAAAGGGTTCGGCAGGCCTTGATCGGCGCACAGTAGTATCCTCAGTGGTTGCGGGCGTATCTTATAGAGATCGTCACTTCCACTCTCAGACGATTGAGCCCTTTATTTCCTCGTCTGCAGAAGATGTTTCCGGGAGGAAACGCTGGACCCAGGTCTCAAGGCCTCTTAAGCGTAAGGTCCAGACCGCGCGAGTCCAACAGCCCGGGTGTAGCCACTGGGCTAGCTCGGACTCGCCGCAGTCATCGGATGGCTGCACGCCTCCTAAGAGAGGTAAAGCTTTGCCTCAACAGACCTCAACTTCTGTTAAAGCTATGCCTCAACAGACCTCAACTTCTGTTGATCCCAAGTTGGCTATGCTGCAGACTATGCAGTCGCAGCTTGCGGTGTTGATGCAGGAGTTTCAGGCAGAGAAGGTTATCACACCTCCTCCTGCGAGCGCTCCCCCACCTCTGCGCAGTCCAGCCTGCCAGACGTATGAGGTTGAGATTCCTCAAGCTACCTCCATGCGTGAGCTGCCGCTTTGGGAGTTGCCAGATACCAGCGCTGTGCAGCAACCTCCACTTTCCTTGAGGCAGGAGCCTCTTGCCACGCGGCAACCTCCTCAACACTTGGGGCAGGAGCCTTATGCTTTGCAGCAACCTCCTCTACCCTTGAGGCAGGAGCCTCTTGCGTTGCAACCATCCTCGAGGCAGCAACCTCTTGCGGTGCGACAACCTCCACCATCCTTGAGGCAGCAACCTCAACTCTTGCAGCAGCCACCTCCACTTTCCTCGAGGCGAGAACCTCAACTCTCGAGGCAAGCACCTCAACTCTTGAGGCTAGAACCTCAACTCGTGGGACAAGAGCCTCTCTCTGCGCAGCCACCTCAACCCTTGAGGCAAGCGCAACCCTTGAGGCAGGAACCTCATGCTATGAGACACCCACCTCAACGCATGCAGCAACCACATTCTTCTCAGCTTAAGCCGCTTCCTATTCAACTTGAACCGCAGACTATGCAGCATGAGCCTCATGCTTTACAGCATTCGCCTCTCACCACGCTTGCTCCTCAGACCCCCGCAGAACCTCCTTCATCCCAGCCTCAGGACTTTGTCATTACCAGCCCTCATCCTCTTCAGCAGAGTCTTGAGGATGAATCCGCTAGTGCGCATGCACCCGTTCTTCAGGATTCAGCCATTCAGCATACTGCTTTATCGTTACCTCTCGCTTCTCAACACTCAGGTGATGAGGTTTCTGAGGATGAAGCGGCTCACCTGGATGATCCTTCATCTGATGTGGAGGAACCCAAGTCATTGCCACCCTCCATTGACTTTCGCAAGGTCCTTACTCTTTTCAGAGAGTTATACCCTGAACATTTTGTTTCTGCTACCCCTCGTTCTCCTCCATCCGAGTTCTCTCTAGGCATGCAACCTGTTAAGTCTGCCTACACTAAGCTTGTCTTCGCCAGATCGTCAAAGAGAGCTTTGAGAATGTTAGGGGATTGGTTGCAGTCCAAGCAGCAACTGGGAAAGACGTCTTTTATGTTTCCGCCTCCTAAGCTGGCTTCTAAGGCGGGCGTCTGGTATGCCACGGGAGAGGAACCAGGCTTGGGGGTCCCTGCCTCTGCCCAGGCTGACTTCTCAAGTTTGGTTGACTCTCCACGAAGGTCGGCTATGAGACGCTCTAAGGTCTGCTGGACCTTTTCTGACCTGGACCACTTCTTAAAGGGAGTCTTTCGCGCCTTTGAAATTTTTAATTTCCTCGACTGGTGCCTGGGGGCCTTGAGCAAGAAGACTGCCCCTTCTGACAAAGACTCGGCCATGCTGATTATGTCCTGTATGGACAAAGCAATTCGCGATGGTTCCGGCGAACTTGCCTCTATGTTTGTATCGGGAGTCCTCAAGAAAAGGGAACAACTTTGCTCCTTCCTTTCCACTGGTATCACCTCTTGCCAAAGGTCACAGTTACTTTTTGCTCCTCTTTCTAAGTTCCTGTTTCCTGAGGATCTTATCAAGGAAATGTCTGCGGCTCTTATACAGAAGGATACGCATGACCTCGTGGCCTCTTCAGCACGGAAGGCTAAGGTTGCTCCTTCAGTACCAAGAACTTACCGCACCCCAGTGGCTGATACTCCTGCTACCAGATTTATTCCGCCCTTTCGTGGCAGAGCCCCCAGCCGAGGAAGTACCCGCCCAGACGGTCACAGGGGCAGGTCCAAGAAAGGTACCAAGTCTTCGAAAAGCAAACATTGACTCTCCTCCTCTCCAGACAGCCGTAGGAGCCAGACTCAAGACCTTCTGGCAAGCTTGGGAAAGAAGAGGTGCAGACGCCCAGTCTGTCAAGTGGCTAAGGGAGGGTTACAGGATCCCATTCTGCCGCAATCCCCCTCTGACCACTTCTCCCATCAACCTCTCTCCCAACTACAAGGAAAAGGACAAGAGGCTAGCGTTACACCAAGAGGTGTCGCTCCTGTTACAGAAGGAGGCAGTGGTGATAGTCCGGGATCATCAATCCCCGGGCTTTTACAACCGTCTCTTCCTGGTGGCCAAGAAGACAGGAGGTTGGAGACCGGTGCTGGACGTCAGTGCGCTCAATGCTTATGTCACCAAGCAGACGTTCACTATGGAGACGACGAAGTCGGTCCTAGCAGCGGTCAGGCAGGAGGACTGGATGGTCTCGTTGGATCTGAAAGACGCCTACTTTCACGTCCCCATTCATCCAGACTCCCAACCTTTTCTGAGATTCGTTTTTGGAAAGGTTGTGTACCAATTCCAAGCCCTGTGTTTTGGCCTAAGCACAGCACCTATGGTGTTTACGCGACTGATGAGGAATATTGCCAAATTCCTCCACTTGGCGGACATCAGAGCCTCCCTTTATTTAGACGACTGGCTTTTAAGAGCCCCCACAAGTCGTCGCTGTCTGGAGAGTCTCAGATGGACTTTGGACTTGACCAAGGAACTGGGTCTTTTGGTCAACTTAGAGAAGTCCCAGCTTATTCCTTCCCAAACCATCGTTTACCTGGGAATGGAGATTCGGAGTCAAGCTTTTCGGGCTTTTCCGTCGGCCCCAAGAATCAACCAAGCCCTAGAGTGCATCCTGAGCATGCTGAAGAGGAACAGATGCTCGGTGAGACAGTGGATGAGTCTAACAGGGACCCTGTCATCGTTAGCCCTGTTCACCGAGTTAGGGAGACTCCACCTCCGCCCCCTTCAGTACCATCTAGCAGCTCACTGGGACAAGAATATGACGCTCGAAGCAGTCTCTATTCCTGTTACCAAAGAGATGAAGACCACTCTCATGTGGTGGAAGAGCAACATCCTTCTCAAGGAGGGTCTCTCGTTAGCTGTTCAGACCCCCAATCTTCATCTCTATTCGGACGCATCAGACTCGGGCTGGGGCGCGACCTTGGACGGACAGGAATGCTCGGGAACATGGAACAAGGAACAGGAAACGCTTCACATCAATTGCAAGGAGTTGTTGGCAGTACATCTGGCCTTAATGAACTTCAAGTCCCTCCTGCTAAGCAAGGTGGTGGAGGTGAACTCCGACAACACCACAGCCTTGGCGTACATCTCCAAGCAGGGAGGGACTCATTCGAGGAAGCTGTACGAGATAGCAAGGGACCTCCTCATTTGGTCAAGAAGTCGAAACCTCACGCTGGTAACGAGATTCATTCAAGGCAATATGAATGTCTCGGCAGATCGCCTCAGCAGGAAGGGTCAAGTCATCCCCACAGAATGGACCCTTCACAAGAACGTGTGCAACAGGCTTTGGGCCTTGTGGGGTCAGCCAATGATAGATCTGTTCGCTACCTCGATGACCAAGAGGCTCCCATTGTACTGTTCCCCAATCCCAGACCCGGCAGCAGTTCACGTGGATGCTTTTCTGCTGGATTGGTCCCACCTCGATCTATATGCATTCCCGCCGTTCAAGATCATCAACAGAGTTATTCAGAAGTTCGTCTCTCACGAAGGGACACGGCTGACGTTGGTTGCTCCCCTTTGGCCTGCAAGAGAATGGTTCACAGAGGTACTGCAATGGCTGGTCGACGTTCCCAGGACTCTCCCTCTAAGAGTGGACCTTCTACGTCAACCTCACGTAAAGAAGGTACACCCAAGCCTCCACGCTCTTCGTCTGACTGCCTTCAGACTATCGAAAGACTCTCTAGAGCTAGAGGCTTTTCGAAGGAGGCAGCCAGAGCGATTGCCAGAGCAAGGAGGATATCCACTCGCAGAGTCTATCAATCCAAGTGGGAAGTCTTCCGAAGCTGGTGCAGAGCCAATGCAGTTTCCTCTACCAGTACCTCTGTAACCCAAGTTGCTGACTTCCTGTTGCATCTTAGGAATGTTAGATCTCTTTCGGCTCCTACGATAAAAGGGTACAGAAGTATGTTGGCAACAGTTTTCCGCCACAGAGGCTTGGATCTTTCCTCCAACAAAGATCTACAGGACATCCTTAAGTCTTTCGAGACCTCTAAAGAACGTCGCTTGTCCACTCCAGGCTGGAATCTAGACGTAGTCTTAAGGTTCCTTATGTCTCCTAGATTTGAACCTCTCCAGTCAGCCTCTTTCAAAGACCTTACTCTCAAAACTCTTTTCCTCGTCTGCCTTGCAACAGCCAAAAGAGTTAGTGAGGTTCACGCCTTCAGCAGGAACATAAGATTCACATCCGAAACAGCTACATGTTCCTTACAGCTCGGATTTTTGGCAAAAAATGAACTTCCTTCACGTCCTTGGCCTAGGTCGTTCGAAATTCCTAGCCTTTCCAACATGGTGGGTAACGAGCTAGAGAGAGTTCTTTGCCCTGTCAGAGCTCTAAAGTACTATCTTAAAAGGTCAAAACCTATACGAGGACAATCAGAGGCCTTATGGTGTGCCATTAAGAAACCTTCGATGCCTATGTCCAAGAACGCAGTTTCGTATTACATAAGGCTTCTGATTAGAGAAGCTCATTCTCACATGAAGGATGAAGACCTTGCTTTGCTGAAGGTAAGGACACACGAAGTGAGAGCTGTGGCTACTTCGTTGGCCTTCAAACAGAACCGTTCTCTGCAGAGTATTATGGATGCAACCTATTGGAGGAGCAAGTCAGTGTTTGCATCATTCTATCTCAAAGATGTCCAGTCTCTTTACGAGAACTGCTACACCCTGGGACCATTCGTAGCAGCGAGTGCAGTAGTAGGTGAGGGCTCAGCCACTACATTCACTTAATCCCATAACCTTTTTTAACCTTTCTCTTGAATGCTTTTATTGTTGTTTTTGGGTTGTTACGGTAGGCTAAGAAGCCTTCCGCATCCTAGTTGATTTGGCGGGTGGTCAATTCTTTCTTGAGAAGCGCCTAGGTTAGAGGTTGTGTAGAGGTCCTTTAGTATGGGTTGCAACCCTTTATACTTCAGCACCTTAGAGTCGTTCAGCCTCCTAAGAGGAACGCTGCGCTCAGTAAGGAAGACGAACTTATTAAAGGCAGAGTAATGGTTCAAGTCGACTTCCTTACCAGGTACTTATAATTTCATTGTTATTTTGAATAACTGATAATATGAAATACGGGATACTTAGCTTCTTGATTAACATGTACACTGGTTTTCACCCACCCCCCTGGGTGTGAATCAGCTACATGATTATCGGGTAAGATTAATATTGAAAAATGTTATTTTCATTAGTAAAATAAATTTTTGAATATACTTACCCGATAATCATGATTTAATTGACCCACCCTTCCTCCCCATAGAGAACCAGTGGACCGAGGAAAAAATTGAGGTGGTGTTGTCAAGAAGTACTGGAGTACCTGACCACAGATGGCGCTGGTGAGTACACCCCCCTCTTGTATAGCGATCGCTGGCGTATCCCGTCCGTAGAATTCTGTCGGGCAACGGAGTTGACAGCTACATGATTATCGGGTAAGTATAATCAAAAATTTATTTTACTAATGAAAATAACATTTTGGTTTGTCCAGGATTTTTACTTCTTACATAGTATTAATTGGTCAATAAGTTTTTCAGGCTAATACATTCACAACCTTTTTATTGTTCATCAATAAATCTTGTAGAAGAATGTAATCAGCAGCAAAATAAGTTAGTTTTCTTCTTTAAGCAAATGCACAAGACACTTTACAGAATAAAATGGATTAGTCACAAGGGTATTTGTCCCTTTTTAACTTGGTTTGGTAAAAATATCACCTTCATCTACTTTTACTCTCTTTTCACCAGGAAAATGGATGCACAACCTTGTCCATGCAGCATATAAGCATCATATTCATCTTTGATATCCAATTTTTAGACAAAGTTTAGGGGGAATTATATGTTATTAAATTAGGAAAGTATTTGAGGTTTTTAAATCATGTATGTTCTTTACTTAAGTTTCTTGTGCTAAAATCGGAAAATATGATGCATTCAATCAAACTTAACCTAGGTAAATTTTGATGGTGCCTTACTTTCACTGACATTTATTGCATAAAATAGGATAGAAAATTACATTTGACACTGAATCTTTAAAATTGTTGCTTCAAAGTTTACGATTGGTGTTAAAATATTATTGTGCTACTTAGAACTGCTACTCATTAATAGCTTTACATCTCAAACTGACACTCATCCACTGCTTCTCCAGTATCAGCCACCATGATTGTACAGCTAGAAAATTGTCCTGTTTGTTGGATAAATCTATATAATTGTGAAATTGCATTCTTTAGTTTTATCTCTAGTAAATTAGCAAGGCTTTAGCCATAGTTATTCTTTATGGCTACTAGGACTGGGATATTTTGAGAGTATGCCTATTATTGTTGTTATGGCTCATTTTACCACTGATTCTTTTCAGTTAAGAATAATGGTTAGATCTGAATTTGAATGTAATGGAAAATTTTCAATATTTGTGGGAATGTTAATTATGATCTTAAGGATTTAAGTATTCTATAATCATCAGAAGTTTTGATTATCATAACATTAAAAATACAAAATTGAACTTTTCATTTGTAAAGAGTTTTCTTAAAAGTTTATAAAGAGTTAGTATATTCTTAGTATATCTTGTAATCCTAAATTTATTTTCACCTGTTTACTGACTCATTGTATTGACTTATTTTTCAAACAGCCTTTGCAACCTGGAGAAGAACATCCACCTGATTTTTACTCTGTGGCATTAGTTGAAGGTCATCTTGATATACGGCTAAATGGAGGGTCTAGTATATCACGACTTATGTCTGCTGAAAAATTTAATGATGGGCATCTTCATTCATTTTTCATTATTAAAGAAAATAGAAGGTAAGTAGAGTCCAAGTGCTCTTTATTTTTTGTCATTTATTTTTTTCAGATTTACTGGTATACATAAGGGTATTAAGAGGATGGTGTGTTTGAATGGAGTAGTTCATTTTTTGCAACATTTAAATATAAAAGTTTATTATAAAATGGGAGTAATTTGATTATGATTCCTTTGTGTTTAGGGTCACTCTCAAGGTTGATGACCGAGAGGTGAATGGAACAAGATTAGACCCAGGAAGTCACGTTGTGTCAGGACCAAACACTGGAGGTTTATTCTTTGGTGGTATACCCCCCGGCCTTCCTGTTACAACAATGGTGGGTTCCACCAGTTCTCTGAAAGGCTGTATCAGAGATGTAATCGTTAATAATCGGTAAGTGGTGCTTTGTAATATTCATTTGTTTTGAGATTATAGGATGTTTAATATTTGATATGGCTTATTTTTTTCTTAAAGTGGAGGAAAATTTTCACCAAATAAATGGTATTGTGTAAATGCATACCCATGATTTTTGAAGGATGTTTAAGACCACTGATATTTAAGTTAGATTCATTTCCAGTATTCTTGACTCCTTTGTTAATGAATAAATCAATTGATCTCGGCAAAAAGAATAAATTCGTGAATAATTACTTTATTCCCAACCCACAAATGATTACTTTGTTCTCAAGTATCTCATCTATTATTATTATTATTACAAGCTAAGCTATAACCCTAATTGGAAAAGCAAGATGCTATAAGCCCAAGGGCTCCAACAGGGAAAAAAATAGCCCAGTGAGGAAAGGAAACAAGGAAATAAATAAATAATATCGATAAAATATTTCAAGAACAGTAACAACATTAAATTAGATCTTTCATATATAAACTATAAAAATTAAAAAAAAAAAAAAAAAACTGGAAGATAAGAAATAAGATAGAATGGCGTGCCCAAGTGTACCCTCAAGCAAGAGAACTTTCTGTTGTTGGAGGTGGATATCATTTATTTATGCCTTGTGATTATTCATTCAGTCACTTTTATGACTCAAATTTGTTCAGTTCTCAAGTTTTTCTCTCGGTTATTTCTCAATACGTATAAGGCAAATAGTTCAATAGAAAAAAAGTATTTTCAGATCAGAGTTGAAGAATGGATAATGTTGCTGTAAATGTTATTAGGAGAAATGAGTTTCATAGAATGCAGTAAAAATCTATTGAGAGGACTTGAACAAAGATTGAATTGTGTTTAAGGGTACGAAATTTCAGCAGCAAAAGTTTATGTACAAATTCTTTACTATCATGAGGAACTTGTAAATTTGAATTTTTTTTTCTTTTCTTTTTTTTTTTTTTTTGCTAAGAATATTTAGGTGAAAATAAATTTAATACACTTTTTAATGGTCCATCTCTGTTTCATTTAAAGATTACATGCCTAAAGGTTGAAAACTATAGATATGTAATGGGCATTAGGTGTACAGTAATTTTAAATTTCTAAAAACTATACATACTGTATTGAAGAAAATTTTAGTAAGTTGTAATACAGTCCAGTATTTACAATCTGGCATTTCCTATTTTCCTCTTTATTTTAGAGTAGTGTCGTTTTCTCAACCGGTGCAATTTAAAGATGTGTATATTGGCCGTTGTGCTGATTTACCACCCACTGCAATGCAAGGAATGGAAGGAGATATGAAGGTATGTGTATATGTGTTTTTTCAGTACTGTATAACTTTCATGAAATTTTAAGGTTTACTTGTAAGAGCAATTTAGGGGAACTGTTCAATAATAACTTTTCATCTTGTTGTTATATGTCATGATTAAGAATACACTATCAAAAAACTTTGAGCTAAAAAGATGATCATTAGACATGGATCTACAGTATGAAGTTAGCTTGTGCTTCATTTAAGTCTAAATTGATAAAGATTTTTTTTTATATGATAAACTGTACACTATATATTATTGAAACTTAGCAATTTTTACTTAAACTTCAATTGCCAACTCTTCCATAATCATTTGAATTCCTAAAGATGTATTCTACATCTAGGGATTTTTACTGCCTTAAAACCCTCTTACATGTATTTTATGTCCAGTAATTTTATATTCCGTCACTTATGTTTATTATTTGTTTTACAATAGCTACAAACTTAAATTGATTCAGATACAGTATATGATTAAAGAAATTTAAATTGTGTGCACTAATAGGTTTTGTGCTAAGATAAGTATAATGCCCAACAAAAAGGTACTAGTTCATGAATGATAAATTTATTTGTACATTAATGCGATTGGACGGGTTTGTATTTTAGTGAAACTTTCTCAGGATCCTGTATATGTAATTTAGTACAGTATTTAAATGTTGTTTGTTCCGTAACCGATATACAAACCACGCTATTTACATTGGGTTTACCTTTCGGCGTAGCTGAAATGACGAGCCAATAGTTTTTAACGAGGGTTAACTACCCCCTCGCTAGTTAGCGGGGGTAGGGGGAAGGGGTAGCTTGCTAACCCCCCCCCCCCCCACACACACACACACACCAGTGATTTGCTTTACTTCACTTTTGGCTCCGGCGATGAACAGGTGTGTCTGTCCATCGTCCTCGTTGACAGCCTTAATCTTTTTTTGCTTTTTCTTCCAGTTTATGTGTGTTGGTTTTGGAAGTTGGCCTCACCCTTTATTGTCCACCATGCGCAAGTGCCCTGGGATTGCCGGTCGCCCTTGCGGTACATTCATGTCTGCGGTGAACACGGATCCTCACACCCTTTGACCGCAGTGTCGAGGCCGACAGTGTGACAGAGAGAACACGTGTAGTGAGTGCAGGGAGTGGTCTACCTCCCAGTGGGAGAGGTTTGGCTGCCGGCGCAAGAAGAAGTCCAAGAGAGACCGTTCTCCTTCCGGGGTTGCCTTGAAGGAGGAAGGCTCTCGGGACTCTTCTTTCGCCGCCCAAACCTCCTCCGAAGCTCCCCCTCGTTCGGCTCCTAAGGAGACCGCCGAGTGGGAGCGCAGGCCCTAGTTCTGTTTCCCGACCTTGGATTGGGGGAGAGGGCGTCGCCTCCCATAGCGGGGCGGCTCCTCCTCCTCCTCCGGGGGAGGTTGTTGCTAATGACTCCTTGTCTAATGATGATCTTTTACAGATTTGGGCTTCCTTGGGGCTTAAGGGCCTGCCCTCCAGGGAAGCCCTGATTGACCTTGTCCAGTTGGGGGCCGCTGGTAAGCAGTCGCCGGTGATAGCAGAGGTAGATCCTCTGTCTATCGTCAACGTCGTGGTGGTAGAGGCTTCCGACGGGTCGGGTCAATCCTCTGCGGGTGCTGTTGTGGATGATGGTGCTGAAGGCTCTCCTCCCCCTTCCGTACATCCTTCGAAGGGGGAAGGGAGTCCCGCGGGCTCCTCTGCTGCCAAGCCTCCCTCTAGGGGGAGTGCTTTGACTGAGACTCCCCTTCGGAGGACTGATGGTCCTGACGATCTCCCTCGTGGCCGCCTTCGCCGTAAGGCTCACCGTCCGCTGCGCCGCAAGGGCCTCCCGTCTCCCTATAAGGGTGCTAAGAGGCGCCTTTTTGAATCTTCGCCTCCTTCCTCCGAGGGGAACTCTCCTCGCCGTAAGCAGCCTGCAGCTTCAGCTTCCTTAGACCTCTCCGGGGATTGGTCTCCTACGCCTTCCAGACCTTCCGCTTCTGGTGCAGACGTCCAGCAGCCTGACCTCGTCAGCCAACGGGCAACGGTCCCTTCGGGGCAAAGGGATGCTTCCCACAGTGTGGGTTCTTCCCTTGCGCGTCAGGGTTCCCCTGCGCGCCCTTCTGCAGTGTTAGCGCACAGGCGCTCTCCTGATCGTCAGCGTTCTCCTGTTCGCCAGCGCTCTCCTGATGATTGTCGTCCCTCTTCTCACCAGCGCTCTCCTGAGGACATCCTTCAGCCTGTTGTTCCTGTTGAGCGCCCAGTGCGCCAGCGTTCCCCTGAGCGCCCTAGATCTGCTGCTCGTCAGTGCGCACCTGCGCTCCCAGTTCCTGACTCGCGCCCTGTGCGCCCACGCTCGCCTGACCGACCTAGAACTTCGGTTCAGGTCTTGACCAAGGACTCTTCTCCTCGCCCTCGCGATCCTGCTCGTCAGCCTGTTCCAGCGCAACAATGCTCGCGGTCTCCAGCGCGTACTTCCAAGATGCCTGTACGCCCACGTGCCCACACGCCTCCTGTTCCTGAGCCCGTTCGTGAGCGTTCGCCTCTGCGCCCCGCGCTGGCAGCTCCCTCACAGGATTCCACGCGCCGGCAGCTCCCTCACAGGATTCCACGCGCCGCCCTCCTGCTCGCAGCGATCTCCTGCGCGTCAGCGATCACCTGAACATCGGCGATCTCCAGACTGCCCGCGTGACCTATCGCCTGCGCGCAAGCATTCTCCAACGCGCCGTCGCCCAGAGGATCTGGAAGGACATGGGTCGCCTTCTGTCAGCTCGCCCACGCGCGGTCATTCGCCTACGCGGTCTACGCGCTATTGCTCGCCAACGCGCCACCATGCGCCAGCGCGCCACCATGCGCCAGCGCGCCATCTCTCGCCTACGCGCCAGCGTTCGCCAGCGCGCCGCCGATCGCCTGATCGCCATCGCTCTCCCACCCGCTACAGGTCTCCTGGACAACATCGTCAGCGGTCATCGGAGCGATCTCGTTCGCCCACGCGTCAACGCGCTCCCTCGCAGACGCGCCAACGTGCTCACTCGCCAGCTCGCCCACGCGCTCATTCGCCTGTGCGCCCTCCCGCCCACTCGCCTGCGCGTCCACGCGACCGCTCGCCTGCGCGCGATCGCTCCCGCGCTCGTTTGTCTCCGCGCGTTTGCGCGCCCGCGCCTCAACATTCTCTCGCGCGCGATCCCGTAGTTTCGCCTACGTACGAGCATCAGCACGACCCCCGTTCGCGTCGGGTTTCGCAGCCCGCGACAGCAGCAGGGACGCGTGTTGCCAGACCGCACTCAGGATCGCCTCTGTCGAAGCGCAGGACTCTTGTGCAGGATAGGGAAGACACATCGGAGAGGTCAGTACAACTTTCTTCCCCCCTTCCTTTTCAGGCAGGTCCAGTGGTGTCCACTCCGAAGGATCGCCCGATCCCCTTCCCTCTAGCGGGAATTTCGGACTCTGTGTCCGTGTCTCGGCAGACTTGGTTTGGTCCTCTGATGCGGGCGTTAGTGAAGGCTATGAAGCCGGCACTTGCCGATCAAGGACACAAGCCAACGGCTGCCTCGCCCCCGCTGAAGAGAAGGAGAGGAGTGGACTTCGTGGTGACTTCTCCCAGGGAGAAGTTGGTTCCTAAGAGGTCTGTCAGGAAGGCTCCATCCCCTTCGCAGGCGCTTTCTCCTTCTCCCGAGGACGAGGCTTTTCCGTCCTCGGGAGAATCCAGTGAGGTGATAGTCTCCCCCTCGGCACCAAGGGGGGAGTCGTCTCCTCATGGAGGAGAATCGTCTCGCGCGGAGGGCGCTTTCCGAACCTCTTTGTTGGGGTCGTGTATCCCGCCCAGGAGGGAACCCAAGGACTCCAAGACAATCCCGAAGTCGTCATCTAGGATTCGTCAGGAACCAGCTGCACCCCGGGAGAACGTCCACGCATCTCCCCAGGAAGAGATTCCGGGGACGGGAGACTTAGCTGCCAATCCGCAAGGAGGAGACCAGCAGGAGTCTGAGCATGCCTTCTGGCAGGTCCTGAGCCTGATGAGGCAAATCAACGGGTTCATGGACCCCATGATCGCCCCCAGAGAAGGCAAGGACACGGTCCTGGACCAGGTGTACGGTACTCAGAAGCCCCCTAAGGCCAGTGCGGCTCTGCCCTGGTCCCAGGGGTTGAAGAGTGCCAGAGCCAGGGCCAATGCCCAACTCGCGGCTCTTGCTTCCTCCAGTCGTTCCTCTGCCGGGAACAAACTCCTCTCACCTCCTCGTCTCCAGCAGAGGAGGTATTTTGAGATCTTGGGGGAGTCTAGTCTCGCTCTTCCTCTCCATCATTCCGTAGAAGAGCTTGCTAAGGGAGTTCCTCTCGAGAAGCTCTCCGCCCGGCAGGTGACGTTCTCGGCGTCTGAGATCCTGAGCCATGAGAAAGTCGCAAAGTGCGCCATGCAGGCCACTTCGTGGCTGGATATATGGCTAGGGTCTCTGGGCATCCTATTGCGCTCCGAGGATTTGTCTAAGGAGGCCAATAGGAAGGCCCTGGAGACCTTCCTACTCTCGGGCACCCGCTCCATTGAGTTCCTGGCACACCAGGTTACCACCCTGTGGGCCAACTCGGTATTGAAGCGGCGTGATGCGGTGACCGAGAAGTTTCACCCGAAGGTCCCCGCCGTGGATATCTGTAGGCTCAGACATGCTTCCCTGCTTGGGGGGAATCTGTTGGAACCTCAGGATATGGAACGAACGGCTGAGAGGTGGAGGAAGTCTAGCCAGGACTCCCTCCTCCATAGGGCCCTTACAGCTCGGCCCTATAAACCTCCAGCTCCGCAGCAACAGCAGCAGCAGCCTCGCAAGACACCAAAGCAGACACCGGCAGCTAAGAAAGTGGTTTCTAAGCCCCAGCCCTTTCCAGCCAAGGACAAAAGGGGCGGTAAGTCCTCCAGGGTAGGCAAGACTCCTAGAGGGAGCGGCCGCGGCCGCAAACGCTAGGAGTGGCAGTCCCCCCGCGTGTCCACTTGTGGGGGGATGCCTCCGACGTTGCGTGCACAGGTGGCAGCAACACGGGGCCGATTCTTGGACGATTTCTGTGATCGGCCAAGGCTATCGCGTCCCGTTCATAACATCTCAACCTCCCCTGACAGCGAATCCAGTGTCGTTGAGCTCCTATGCCATGGGATCGGTAAAGGGGCTGGCCCTTCGGGCGGAAGTCGAGACCATGCTCAAGAAGGATGCTCTCCAGGAGGTCGTCGACGGCTCCCCAGGCTTCTTCAATCGACTCTTTCTTGTAAAGAAGGCGTCTGGAGGCTGGAGACCTGTCATCGACCTCTCGGCTCTGAACGAGTTTGTCAAGCAAACTCGGTTCAGCATGGAGACAGCGGACACGGTCAGACTTGCGGTGAGACCTCTAGACTTCATGTGCACACTGGATCTAAAGGACGCATACTTCCAGATCCCAATCCACCCGTCTTCCAGGAAGTACTTGAGATTCAGCCTAGACGACAAGACCTACCAGTTCAAGGTGCTGTGTTTCGGTCTCTCCACAGCACCTCAGGTGTTCACCAGAGTGTTCACCCTGATTTCATCTTGGGCGCACAGGAACGGCATCCGTCTCCTTCGTTATCTGGACGACTGGCTGATCCTAGCAGACTTGGAGTCGACCCTTCTTCGACACCGAGACAGGCTTCTGAGTCTTTGCCAGGATCTGGGGATCGTGGTAAACCTCGAGAAGTCCTCTCTGCAGCTGTCCCAACGACTGGTTTATCTAGGCATGATGTTAGACACCAATCTCCACAAAGCCTTTCCTTCAGACGACAGGATAGCAAGGCTTAGGAGGGTGGCGGAACCCTTCCTCAGGCGAGAAGAGCTTCCCACCCAATCGTGGTTGCGTCTCTTAGGTCACCTGTCCTCCCTGGCTCGTCTGGTTCCAAACTGCCGCCTCAGGATGAGATCCCTGCAGTGGCGGCTCAAGTCCCGGTGGGATCAAGGATCCGATTCCCCGGACGTACAGGTCCCTATAGGATCTTTGGAACGGACGGACCTGCGGTGGTGGCTGGTCGACGAGAACCTGCGAAAGGGAGTGGATCTTCTCGTCCTCCCCCCGGAATTGACACTGTTTTCGGACGCGTCAAAAGAAGGGTGGGGAGCGCACGTTCTGAACCAGAGGACCTCAGGCCTTTGGTCAGAATCAGAAAGGTACCTGCACATCAACCTGCTAGAGTTGAAGGCCATCTTTCTGGCTCTTCAACAGTTCCAACGGACCCTGGCGGGTCACTCCGTGGTTGTGATGAGCGACAGCACCACGGTAGTGGCTTATACCAACAAGCAGGGAGGTACTTTTTCGCAGCAGCTATCCCATCTTGCAGTAGAGATTCTGAGGTGGACTGAAGTCCACTCGATAACACTATCAGCTCGCTTCATTCCTGGCAAGAGGAATGTGCTCGCCGACAGTCTGAGCAGGGCCTCGCAGATAGTGAGTACCGAGTGGTCTTTGGATCCTCAGATAGCCAACAAAGTCCTGACTTTGTGGGGTTCCCCGACCGTGGATCTGTTCGCGACAGCGTTAAATTTCAAGCTGCCTCTGTACTGCTCCCCAGTCCCGAACCCCAAGGCACTCTGGCAAGATGTTTTCCAGCAACGGTGGGACAACATCGACGTGTACGCCTTCCCACCGTTCTGTCTGATGAGAAGGGTGCTCAACAGGACCAGACTATCGGTCAACTGTTCGATGACTCTGATAGCTCCGCTATGGCATCACGTGGAATGGTTCCCGGACCTTCTGCAGCTCCTGACGGAGCTCCCGAGAGAACTTCCCCACGACGCGAGCTACTCAGACAACCACACTCCAACATCCCTCACAAGGCCGTGGCCTCGCTTCGGCTTCACGCCTGGAGACTGTCCAGTATCTCCTCACGGAGAGAGGCTTTTCGCAACAGGTTGCGGAGAGAATGTCTCGGCACCTGCTAAAGTCCTCTGAGGGAGTCTACCAGGCAAAGTGGAGAGTCTTTTGTGGTTGGTGTCGTGGGAGGGGTATCTCTCCACTTGATGCCACTATTCCAGCAATAGCGGAGTTCCTCGTGTATCTGCTGGAGGAAATGCGCCTTTTTGTCTCAGCAGTGAAAAGCTATCGCTCAGCCTTAAGCTTGGCTTTCAGGCTGAAAAATGTGGACATATCTTCCTCGTTGGAACTCTCTCTACTCATACGTAGCTATGAGCTTACCTGCCCCCAGTCGGAAATGAGACCTCCTCCTTGGAACGTGGTTCGGGTTCTCAGGGCTCTTAAGAGACCTCCCTTCGAACCATTACGCCAGGCCTCTGATCGCCACCTGTCTTGGAAGACGGCTTTCCTGCTCGCTTTGGCTTCGGCCAAGCGAGTTAGTGAACTTCATGGTCTCTCGTACAACATCGCCCATTCAAGGGGATGGGGGGAGGTAACGTTCAGGTTCGTCCCTGAGTTTGTTGCCAAGACTCAGAATCCTGGAGTGCCGGACCCACGGTTCGACTCTTTCAGGATCACGGGTCTCCGTTCTGTAACAAGCGACCCAGACCAGCTGCTACTATGTCCAGTGAGGTGTCTGAGGTATTACTTAAAGAGAACAGCTGCAGTTCGTCCCCAAGTGCGGGCATTGTTTGTGAGCACAGGCAGGACGAAGAGGAGGGTCACCAAGAATACCATCTCGGCTTGGATTCGAAGGGTTATCTATCACGCCTTGAATCCAGACCCTCCTCCGTCACGTCGCCCTAGGGCACATGACGTCAGGGGCATTGCTACGTCCCTGGCCTTCAAGAGAAACTTCTCTGTGACGCAGGTGCTTCAAGCTGGGGTCTGGAAGCGTCAAACGACCTTCACAGCCCACTACCTGCAGGACGTGACCCACAGGAGCCTCGATACGTTTTCTATCGGCCCTGTGGTAGCTGCACAACAGCTGGTCTAACCTCAGGCTCCTTTATGGACAAGTAGCAGTAGGTTGAGGGCGTTGTTACCCGGTTTTAGTCTGCGTGAATGAAAGAGTATGTCTGACCCTTACTTCTTTCTTCATTCTCCCCTCTCTTGGGGAAGCAGCATCCTGGCCTTCGCATAGCTGACCTCGACCCCCATACCCTGACGAGGTGGTATTGGGAACGTCCTATCCTGGATTCCTATCTAAAGGTCTCAAGGTCAACTTCATAGGACGAGTCACGCTTTCCTCCACACACAACTTATGTAGGCCACTCGTTCCTAGCGAAGCAAGGAACTTGTGAGGTGCAGGGGCTCCTTTTCTCAAGTGCTACTCACTGGGAGGCGGAGCCCCCGGGCAAAGCCAAAGTCAGTAAGGCTGGGGACTTTCCACCCTTTCCAACCTGACCCCCAAGTCAAGTCCTACCTCTAAGTGAAGTGAAGCAAATCACCGGTGTGTGGGGGGGAGGGGTAGCAAGCTACCCCTTCCCCTACCCCCCCGCTAACTAGCGCGGGGGTAGTTAACCCTCGTTAAAAACTATTGGCTCGTCATTTCAGCTACGCCGAAAGGTAAACCCAATGTAAATAGCTAAGGTTTGTATGGTTAGGAAAAATACAAATTATCTCCGAATTTTTCATTTTCTCTTAATTTTAGGGAAAACATTTTTTTGTCCATACAGCTGAAGCTCAGATTTTTAAACAAGTACAGTACATACATTCTATGAAAAGTGCATAAATACTTTCAATGGACCTTTGAATTTCTTAGATTTTTTCTTTTTTTGTGGGGAGGTTATTTTAATTGATATTACCTCTTGGTCACATACAAGACAGGGTAGATTCAAGCAGAATGTCCTGTCGCGACAACACTTAACTATTCCCACTATACGTAAGAAAACTATATTTTTCTCAAAAAGAAGTCTTTTATAGTTCAATAATCCCTTGGCTATTAGGGGGAGTTCTATTCCAGGCTCCCAACGATAGCTGAAAAATAGTAGATACAGATATCTATGGCAGGGTATACTGTATATTTTTTTTTTCATTTTTAAAGATTTTTATATTTTTTTTTTTTGTAAATTAAAGTTTTTATAAACCTTCCTAACACCCTACAGAACCCATTACATACTCTTGAAATACTTAAGCTAAAATTTACTTTTACTGTTTACACCTCTTACATATACATAAATGATGAAAATAATATCCGAACTCTCATTAACGTATGTACTGCTCAGCCAGGCGATGCCGTTGATCAAATTATATGTCCATTTACTCGGATTAAAGAAGTACAGTTTTAATAAAACTGATGTTTCACTACTCCATTCAGTAATAATACATGTAATATTCACATATTAGCATTGTGTTATGAAATAAAAACAATGAAAATAGATCTTTTCTTTTGTTTACATTTATGAGATGATCGAAATTACCATCTAAGCTTTCCTAATTATCTTGCTAAAAGAGACCATTATCATTTTCATTTTACTATTAAAAGGTATGTAAGTTTTATTAAGAATACTTTTCTCATGTTCCATTAACTATCCATTTTAATGACATGAAAATTTATGGGTATTTCATCCTTTTTGCCAATGTACAATAATCTTATTGTCTTTAGCTTTACGGTGCTTGATTACAGAGCTTAGGAAATCATTGACTTTATCCCCCAATTCTTTCGGTAGTTTTGTGCAATTTGGTTAACAGTTTCATAAACTGAAAATGGTTTAATGTTATACAGTATGTCATTTGTTTTCTACTTTATATCATTTGCAACAACTGTAGTAATTGTTTAGTATCATACAAAAGTTGAAATTTAAGCAAAAAATCTTGTTTTATGTGAATCAGTTGTTCATCGTTCGGTTGTTTATAGCCGTATGCTTTACAATACTATCGATACTTTTATCATTCTCTTTTGATTCCTTAACCTATTGAACTAAAAGTATTGGTAAAGAGATTAGCTTATTATTATTTGGTCTCCAAAAAGGAAGATACAAGATAAAATAATTTTTGTGCGTGAAAATTTGGAAGGTATCAGAATATGCAAGATTACAAGTTACACGAGTATATAATGTACTACTGTAATTTACTTAATTAATTTTTAGGCTCAAAAAAGGAATTTTGACGTAGGAAAAATCTATTTCTGGGCGAAGGACCTGTGCCGCCCAGTGAATAAGCTCCATTTAGCACTTATTCTTAGGTAATTTACTGCTAAATATACCAGAGAAAAAATGTAAAGGAGTGCTAGGTTAACTAGCTCGCTCACCTATTGGTGTCGGTATAAAATTGGGCGTATAATCCAGAGGTCCCGCACTATTTAGATTAATCCACGACAGAAACCCCAATAGAGGAGAGCCGTTCAACCTCACTCGGTACTACTAACAATGCATCCGCTCAGAACCCAACTCCTTAGCACCCAAAGTTTGGGGACTCCAAGGGAGAGGAGCTGGGAGGGTTCACTGGGCGGCACAGGTCCTTCGCCCAGAAATAGATTTTTCCTACGTCAAAATCCCTTTTCTGGGCTCGAACCTGTGCCGCCCAGTGAATCTATACAAGAGAAAATGTCACCAAACTTGCAAAATAAAGGAAAAAACATAAGCGTAAGGGAAATACAGGATGCTTTAATCAGAGATGAGTACCAAAAAACAATTATAGGTATAATAATGCCGTGAGTGATAATATATACAGATACTCAGGAGTATATAAAAATTTACAAATATAATAACAGTATTCAGGTGCGAGACCAACGAATACAATAGGGTATAAATGAGGCAGGTAAGAGGGAGAGATAAAGAGACAAGGCCTTAACCTGTGAGTTACCTGGGAGTAACTACGCTCCCTGCGGCTACTGTAGAAAATTTTAGGGCTTCCAAATGTTTAAGGTAGTGTTTCTTGAACACTGACGGTGATTTCCACCCTGTAAACCTGGAGAGGTCTGTAAAATTCATGTGGTGAAAGAAGTTCACCGAGGTAGCAACCGCCCTGATATCATGTGCAAGAGGAAAAGAGTCAGGGTTAGCTTGTTTAATAAAATACAAAATTTGTTGCCTGATCCCTTTAATAGTAATGGTACCGCCTTGCTCTCTAACGAATAGAGGCCCCGAGGAGTTAGAGGAGGTCCGGGATAAATAAGACCTAAGAGTAGTGACAGGGCACAGAGACGGATCTTGCGTGAGGGGAACAATTTTCCAGGAGGTCCATCTGTTTTGAGGGTCTTCGTTCTTAGCCAAAAAGAATTTGTTAGGAGAAAGAAGGACCTCTCCCGAAGGCAGAAAGTCAATATGACCCGGGTTTCTCGACAAGGCTGCCTATTCAGAAATTCTTGCCCCGGAAGCCAAGCTCACCAGGAAAAGTGTTTTCCTGAGAAGGGGCATGTAATCACAAGAACTGTTAATGGTATCAGCAGCCAATTTGAGTACGTCATTAAGGAACCAGGTCACCGGGGTAGGACGAGTAACCGGTTTCAGTCTGGCACAAGCTTTCGGAATTGAAGCTAACAAAGAGTCGGTTAAGTCTATGTTAAAACCCACTAGGAAGATCTTTTTCAGAGCCGATTTAATAGTGGTGATAGTATTGGCTGCCAGACCTGATTCTAATAAAGATCTAAAGAAAGTGACTGTAAGGTTCAAGTTCATACAGTTCACGTCTGAGTCTATTAAAAATTTTGCCAACTTTTTAACTGCAGAGTCATACTGGCGGATGGTGGAATCCCGTTTATCCGATTCTAGGAACAAGGTGTTTTGAGGATCAATATTGGCACCATGCATAGCCGCAAACTTCATAAAGTCCATAAAGTTAGGGCGCTCTGAATGTTTGAGAAAGCGTACACAACGCTTGTTTGTACTATCTGAGACAGAACCGGATTGGGTATCGGGTGAGGGTATAGTCTCAACTCTCGCAGGAGAGGATACCAGTTGCTCTTGGGCCAGTTGGGTGCGACCAAGGCTACTTGTCCCTTGAAGGATCTCAGTTTGTCTAGAACTTTCAGCAAAAGATTCACCGGGGGAAAGAGATAAATCTTTTCCCAGTTGTCCCAATTCTGTGACATGGCGTCTGTGGCGTAAGCCTGAGGGTCTAGATTGGGAGCCACATATACTCTCAATTTGTGGTTGGATTCCGGGGCGAAGAGGTCCACTTGGAGACCGGGAACCTGAGAGAGAATCCACCGAAATGACTTTAGATCGAGTGACCATTCCGATTCTAGAGGGGAGGTCCGGGACAGGGCGTCTGCTACTACATTCCGGACTCCCGCCAGGTGGACAGCTGAAAGATGCCAACGGTTCGAGGCTGCTAGGGAGAATATGGCTACTAGAACATGGTTCAGAGGCCCTGACTTTGACCCGCCTCTGTTGAGGCAGCGGACCACCACTTCGCTGTCGAGGACCAGACGAAGGTGTTGTTTCTTGGGAAGAGCGAGACGTTTCAGGGTTAGAAGAACTGCCATGGCCTCTAGCACATTGATGTGAAAATGGCGGAACAAGGGAGTCCAAAGACCTTGAACTTTCTTGAGCTGAGAATAGCCGCCCCAACCTGATAAGGATGCGTCTGTGTGAATGATTAATTCCGGAGGCGGAAATCGAAGGGGAACTGACTTTGACAGACTGTTTGCTCTTGTCCAAGGAAGAAGTCTTTCCCGTAGAATGGGAGGAAGGCGGACTTTCCTGTCCCGGAGCTTCCGGTTCGCCCTCGAACGCCAGACACGATTGATATCTTTCAATTTTGCCTTCAGAAGAAGATCCGTCACTGAGGCAAACTGAAGGGACCCCAGAATCCTCTCTTGGAGTCGTCTGGAACTTACTTTGTCTTTGAGAAAGCGTTTGGTGTTCCTTGCAATCTCTAACCTCTTGGGTCTGGGAAGACACAGAGTATGAGATATAAGATCCCATTGCAGGCCGAGCCATTGGAACTTTGATTTTGGAAGAAGACGGGACTTCTTGAAGTTGATCTGGAAGCCTAGAGATTGAAGATAATGGATGACTTTGTGAGTGGCTTTTAGGCAATTTTGGGAGGTGTCTGACCAAATGAGCCAGTCGTCCAGATAGGCTACTACTTGAATCCCTTGATTCCTGAGTTCCTGAACAGCGACTTCTGCTAACTTTGTGAAGATCCTTGGGGCGATGTTGAGCCCGAAAGGCATCACCTTGAAGGAGTAACTTTTGTCCCCTAAGCGAAAGCCTAGGTACGGACGGAAGTGTCTCGCTATCGGGACGTGATAGTAGGCGTCTGTAAGATCGATAGAGGTGGTGACGGCCCCACGGGGAAGTAAGGTCCGCACCTGCGAGACGGTAAGCATTCGAAACTTGTCGCATTGAATGGACAAGTTGAGAAGGGATAGATCTAGAATCACTCTTCTCTTGTCTGAATCCTTCTTCGGGACACTGAACAGCCGACCTTGAAACTTCAGATGTTTTGTTTCTTGTATGGCGTTCTTTTGTAAAAGATCCTGGACAAATTCGACCAGGTCCGGAGTGGAATGTTGACGAAATTTGTTCGGAGGAGGAGGTCCTTGAATCCAACTCCACCCCAGTCCCTTGGAGATGATACTGAACGCCCAGGGACTGAACCTCCATTTGTTGCGGAAGGCATAGAGCCTCCCCCCTACCTGCTGCACCTCAGTATTGGTTTGAGGAGTTGCCTCCACGTCCGCCTCGGAAGTTCTTTCCTCTGCGAAAGGCTCTTCCCCTGCCTTTGTTCTGGTTAGAACCACGGTGGTAGCCTCTGCCTCTACCATACCTCTGGGAAGAGCTATGAGCCTCGTAAGACTGGTTAAAGGCAGGAGAAGTGGCGGAGGCACCAGAAAGCTGGCTCTTAGGGAGCAGAACGGTGACATAGTCGTCCGAAGGAGCCTGAGAGGTGGAAGGCTGTGCGGGGACAACAGAAGATGGAGGAAGAGGCAGCCGGAAGTTGGATGAAGCACTCTGCTGTTGCCTGAACTGGGTGGAGGTATATGGTCTAAGCTTCTTCCTACCCCGGGCTTGATAATTTGCAGGGTCATATTTGCGTTTAGGGGTCAAACCCCAACGGGCTTTAAGGCTCTGATTAACCCTAGTGGCCTCCGCCAAGACTTCCTCTACGAGATCCTCGGGGAAGAGATTTGAACCCCAACAGGAGGACCGGATGAGCTTATTAGGTTCATGCCTAATCGTCGCCTCAGCTAGGACATGCTTGCGACATCTGCGTTTAGCAGTAGCGAAGTCATACAAGTCATAATATAAAGACTGTAACGTAGCCTTGTTGAGAGACTTAAAAATACTCTCCGTATCGTAAGTCAAGGCTATCGACTCCGTGGATGTGGCCAAGTTTAGAGTACGGCCCACACGTAGGCGGGAATCATATTCCTGTTTAATGAGGGATTCCGGGAGACGGGGAAGCTTCTCACTAAACAAAACTGAGGCACAGTCTGCTGCAAGCTTGCCGGAGGTAAAGGTGGTATGGACGTTGTCCCAACACTCAATGCCTGAGGGAAGAAGGAGGGAGATTGGATCCACCTCTCGGATGGGAGGCAAGGGCTTCTCCTCCAGAGCATATTGGAAGGCAAGCTCTGCCACCTTATTGACGCATGGAGTCAAGGTGTTCTTGTCCATTAAGAACATCGTAAAGGAGCTTTTATAAGGCGTCAGCATGGTGTTAGTGCAGCCGATGTCGTTCAAAAATCTGGCCCAAACAGATTGGGCTTGCTCCTTCGGGAAGATGACCGTCTCTTTGGGGACCTTGTCTAATCGAACTAAAGCTTCCTCGGTAAGCCTGGCATAACCATGAAATGGGAATGCCAGACCAGGAGGAAAGAATTCAAAGTCCTCTAGAGGACGAGTGCCAAGGCCCTCCAGAGTCAACATTCCGTCTGAGAACGGGGAATGAAGAGCCATACGCCAGGGGTTGTTCTTGGCAAACGGCGGGAGCTTAGAGGCATCCGGGATGAGAGAGCTTTGGACTCTCTCCGGAGCTCCTTGCTCTAAAGCCCCAATTCTCTGACCGAAGTTAGAGAACATCGTGTCCATCCTCGACTGCATCTCCGAAACCAACTTTGCCTGCATCTCCGACACGATGCGAAGCATGGCTGATTCGGAAAGGCCCGGGCTAGCAGCAGGAGGGGCGGAATGAACTCCCGGGTCGTGAGACTTAGAGGAGGAACCAGAGGTCTTTGAAGACGGGTTCGTACAATGTTTAGAGCCATGAGAAGTCTTGTGAGGCTTGCGAGCTTTGGGTAAGGTTCTTGAAGTAGACTTATCCTTAGGGGGAACCGGGTATGATCGTTGAGACGAATCACGGTCCCCAGAAAATCCATGAAAAGAAGAGCGATCAGAAGAAGAAGAAAGAGCAGGGCTGAGGATAGGAATCTCAGCGCCGGACACACCTGCCTCACTTACCACCCTACCTGTATCCGGCTCGTCTAGTAACATTGGTTCGACGTCCAGGTTCATGGAGGCAACATTGTCCTCCAGACCTCCGGGGGCGTCCGATGGATCTTGCTCTGGGTCGATGAGACCCGTTATAGTGGCATCAATGTGGGCAATGATGGGAGCTGCCACATGCCTAGCCACAGCAGCTGAAGACTTGGCGTTGGGGTAAACCATGGTGCAGTAGTCCTCAGATAGGACGTACGGCCGCTTAGACTTCACATTCCGGGCAAACCCACCAATCCACACCTTCAGTGTGGCCCGAGCCGCAGACTTTTGCTCCGGGGATGCCTGAAATAATAGTGGGAATTATAAAAGGGAAGACTCCCAATGGTCCTTCAAGACCATAGATATCTTACTAATAGTAAAATAAATAAGAAGGCAATATAGCCAACGGGACTCACCGAGTCAGATCCAAGGGTAGTGATGAGGTCGAAGCAAATCACACAGTTATCCGGGTGCCATACCACAACGTCTTCCAGTTGAACCCCATAAGGGGCGTGAGATCGGCAGACGGAGTGGCCACAAGGCTGGTGCAGAACAGCTGCACAGGCCGGCGTCAGACAATGCACCATCTATAAAAAGAATAGTATATGAGAAACTGTAATTCTCTTAAGTAGGGGCGGGTCCGGAGGACCCGGGCCTAACATAGGTCTAACACAAGATTAGAGCTTAACTGTACTATTCTTTAAGTAGGGGCGGGTCCGGAGGACCCGGGCCTAACATAGGTCTAACACAAGAATAGAGCTTAACTGTAATATTCTTAGGTAGGGGCGGGTCCGGAGGACCCGGGCCTAACATAGGTCTAACGCAAGGTTAGAGCTTAACTGTAATATTCTTACATAGGGGCGGGACCGGAGGACCCGGGCCTAAACATAAGTCTAACTTGAAACTAAAGTATAGCAATCCATTCCGGTCAAGCCGGGAGCATAAAAAAGGATGCAATAACAAGGAATTAAGACACATGGTGTCTGATTTCCCGGGGCGGGGTAGACCCCGGGCCGGGAAATAAAAGTATATCCAATACCAATTCATTTAGGGACTCCGGGGTAGTGATCTGTCATATATAATCATCATAGGAAATGTTATAAAATAATAGGGGGGGCGGAACTGTAGCTAAGAACCGCCAACCGAACCCGGAGGGTTTCGTATAACATAAGCCAGAATGAAAAGTGAATATAAAATAGGGTGCACCGGGATCCAACTCTGTTGACCGGTGGCCAACCAGACTAGACAGAGACGAACCCGCCGGGCCACCCGGAGGACAAAGTCCATAAACACTGAACTACCCCCTCTAAAAGGAGGGAAGGCAACGGTCCCTTAGTGGAGGGGGGAGAAGCCTAGCCGCCCACCTAGCTAGAGGGGGAGCGTGGGGGAGGATCACGTGATACGAGGCAGCAGGGCTACCAACTGACGATCCCCAACCAGACAGATCAAACGGAGTAATGGCACAAATATTCATTATAATAATAATAGCGTTAAAAATTATATGAATAAACACATAGAACATTTTGGGCAAGGCATGCAACATAATAATTAAATCACAAAAGACACACCTGATGGCTAAAAATAACATTGCCGCCTAGCACGAAGGTCGGCAGCCATAACGATACGTAAATGATATCGGCCCTAAAATTGAACCACGAGGATTCTAAACGCTAAATAATGAATATTCACAATAACAAATAATATTTGATAATAAAAATAATACACATAGTAACACCGCAAGTGAAACTTAAAAGCTCTCAAAAACAGGAGTACCAACTGTAGTGAAATCAAGCAAGATCGATATGAACGAAGAGAATAAACTCCTATAATATAAATATTAAACGATCTAGGTTGCTCAAAACACAGTAAAACCCAGCTTGGTACTTAACTTAGACGGTGTCTCCTGGGAAACCGACGAAGAAGCCATAATTCAATGGAAAATAAACCAAAATCGAGAGCACAACAAAAATGCGGGTTACTATACTCGTCGTGCTAAAAGGAGTTGAGTTCTGAGCGGATGCATTGTTAGTAGTACCGAGTGAGGTTGAACGGCTCTCCTCTATTGGGGTTTCTGTCGTGGATTAATCTAAATAGTGCGGGACCTCTGGATTATACGCCCAATTTTATACCGACACCAATAGGTGAGCGAGCTAGTTAACCTAGCACTCCTTTACATTTTTTCTCTGGTATATTTAGCAGTAAATTACCTAAGAATAAGTGCTAAATGGAGCTTATTCACTGGGCGGCACAGGTTCGAGCCCAGAAATAACTGTTTTGAAGAAAAAATTAAAATATGAAAAATATAAAACTTATCTGCCCTCAGAAACCTGCGTTATAAAGAGGAGTTCGCAATATAGATTTATATATAATATAAATGCCATATTTGCGAGAAATATTTAGCAAAAGGTAAGGAGGTGTATGTTGCGTTTATGGATTTGGAGAAAGCGTATGTTAGAGTTGATAGGGAAGCAATGTGGAATGTGATAAGGTTATATGGAGTTGGTGGAAGGTTGTTGCAAGCAGTGAAAAGTTTCTACAAAGGTAGTAAAGCATGTGTTAGAATAGGAAATGAAGTGAGTGATTGGTTTCCGGTGAGAGTGGGGCTGAGACAGGGATGTGTGATGTCGCCGTGGTTGTTCAACTTGTATGTTGATGGAGTGGTGAGAGAGGTGAATGCTCGAGTGCTTGGATTAGGATTAAAACTGGTAGTCGAGAATGACCATGAATGGGAGGTAAATCAGTTGTTGTTTACGGATGATACTGTACTGGTTGCAGACACAGAAGAGAAGCTTGACCGACTAGTGACAGAATTTGGAAGGGTGTGTGAGAGAAGGAAGTTGAGAGTTAATGTGGGTAAGAGTAAGAATATGAGATGTACGAGCAGGGAAGGTGGTGCAAGGTTGAATGTCATGTTGAATAGAGAGTTACTTGAGGAGGTGGATCAGTTCAAGTACTTGGGGTCTGTTGTTGCAGCAAATGGTGGAGTGGAAGCAGATGTACGTCAGAGAGTGAATGAAGGTTGCAAAGTGTTGGGGGCATTTAAGGGAGTAGTAAAAAATAGAGGGTTGGGCATGAATGTAAAGAGAGTTCTATATGGGAAAGTGATTGTACCAACTGTGATGTATGGATCGGAGTTGTGGGGAATGAAAGTGATGGAGAGACAGAAATTGAATGTGTTTGAGATGAAGTGTCTAAGGAGTATGGCTGGTGTATCTCGAGTAGATAGGGTTAGGAACGAAGTGGTGAGGGTGAGAACGGGTGTAAGAAATGAGTTAGCAGCTAGAGTGGATATGAATGTGTTGAGGTGGTTTGGCCATGTTGAGAGAATGGAAAATGGCTGTCTGCTAAAGAAGGTGATGAATGCAAGAGTTGATGGGAGAAGTACAAGAGGAAGGCCAAGGTTTGGGTGGATGGATAGAGTGAAGAAAGCTCTGGGTGATAGGATAGATGTGAGAGAGGCAAGATAGCTTGCTAGAAATAGGAATGAATGGCGAGCGATTGTGACGCAGTTCCGGTAGGCCCTGCTGCTTTCTCCGGTGCCTTAGATGACTGCGGAGGTAGCAGCAGTAGGGGATTCAGCATTATGAAGCTTCATCTGTGGTGGATAACGGGGGAGGGTGGGCTGTGGCACCCTAGCAGTACCAGCTGAACTCGGTTGAGTCCCTTGTCAGGCTGGGAGGAACGTAGAGAGTAGAGGTCCCCTTTTTGTTTTGTTTCATTTGTTGATGTCGGCTACCCCCCAAAATTGGGGGAAGTGCCTTGGTATATGTATGTATGTATGTATGTACTGAGGGAGCAATAGAACTGCAATATGACTAGGGATTATTGTATACTAATTTTTTCTTTGATATGATGTACAGTCAACTACTCACCTTCATGGATAAATGTGCTGGTGTTAACTGTTCTACACTTACTTTGTTATAATTTGGGAGCCTAATATCAAAAGAAATCTATAGCCATACAAAGATATGTGCAAGAGTCCTGATAACTGAATCCACTCTATTCTTCCCAAGTCCTTTTTGAAAGACAAGTTTCAAATTCCTCCTTCAAAGAGGAGTAGATTGATACTACCCATCTTGTAACAAGTTCATGCACTGAATAGTTAGCTGGCAGGACCTGTTCCAAAGAAAGAACTATAATTGTGGAATCATGCAAATGCTCTTCATAGTGGACTGTTAATAGCCTGATCCACAGGTGAAGGAATAAGCTGTTAACATAGAAGTATAACCAAAAATTTCACCCAAGAAAATGAATGTCAAGACTGCTACTTAAAAATTAATGAGAATCAAAAGTGGTAGGGGTTAGAAGAGGGGAATGTTTAAACTAATGACGTGTTTACCATCATCTCCTCCCAGCTGGAATAAGTGGTTTTGGAAACAGTATGTCAAGGCAAGAATTTTATTTTACCTTTTGTTTTGGTCATAAAAAAATTCTGTTAAAGGATGAACATTCCTTAAACTTGAAGTAAGTATTGATATAATGAATGTTAGCTTAGAAATTGTTTTTCACCTCATTTCAGCAGATATGTATAGATAATAAACTAAAATATTTTACTCTTCTGTCTTGTCTAGCCTACTTTTCTTTTTTTTTTTTTTTTTGGTAAATGTTAAAATTATGTTAATGATGAAGGAAAAATTATTTCTAAATTACAGGAAATCGAAGCATGCCTGCCCCCTACACAGCATACTGTAGAATACAAAGCTTTGAAATTTGGAGATCAGCTGGACTCACATGTCATGGTACCTTTAGATCGCTCAACTTTTAAAAAGGACTTTAATATTTCCTTTGAATTCCGTACATATTACCCTAATGGGCTCTTCTTTATTGCATCAGTAAGTACTAGTCGATTACAGTTTTTTTAACTATATACAGTTGTATGCATTTATTGTATTGTGATTTTTCCAACAAACATAAAATCCTCCCCCCACGGAAGAGAGGGCTCTCTTGTTTTAAGGATGAAATACTCTGTGGCTCAAGGATTGATGGCAGGTGGCTGGCACACCCAGGTTATTTCCTACTTATGAGGCATTGGTCACAAATCCTTGAACAACTTTCATAAGATATGTGACTGCTTACTGCATAGCCACTTTATTTCTTAAGATTAAAAGAAAAGGTAGAGTTTGCAGACCGGTGAGTGAGTATGTATTCACACAATACCCATGCACATGACCTCACTTTGCTGCCAATGTAAAATACTTTGGATCAGTATATCTAGGGAAATACAATTTGCTTCTAAAATTTTATCTATTTTTTGTATTTATGTATATTGATTATAAACACTTGTGTTGAGATGTTTATATCATTATCATAAATCACGTATTTATGCAGTTCATGAAGACTGATTATTTTTTTTTGATTCATCAGGAATTAATTTTAGTAAAGTTTGTAATACTGTACTGTATTGTTTTCAAGCTGAATATATTCTTGAATTATGTTTCATTTAAAAATTTTGCCTTAAAACTGCTGTAATTTAAATCTATTCACTTTACGTATCGTGGACAGTTAAATGATGACTGATTATTCTAATTAAACTAGACACTGTTTAAGTATATTTTATATTATTTTGTTCAAGACACTGTATGTTCTTTAAATAAAAGTTTCAATTAAAAATTTAGTATTTTAAGTTTTATAACTCGACTTCTCCATCATTTAATATATCTTAAATTCTACATATTCAAATATAAGAATTTACAAATAATTTGATTTGTATTTTTCCAGCATTCTGGTAAGAAGTCACAGACAATATTATCACAACTAAGAAACGGACGTGTGGTTGTATCAATGAAAAGGCGGAAAAAAGATAGTGAAATTATTTCTAATGCTGGATTAAACACAGGACAGTGGAGGAAGGTAGGTTTAAAATTTTGCATTTAAATTACCTTTACCAGGAATTCATAATTCTATTACCTTTGAAGCAAGATCTTTTTGACCATTAATATACAAACAACTACCACTCTGCCCAATTTACTATAACAACAGATCCACTTGTGGTGTCTGACACCAGTCACTAGACTGTTCCTTGGACTCAGTCGAGTGCATGAGTCTATAAACGTGCTTTTATTATAGCGATCATTTGGTATTTTTAGAATCCCGTCTTTGTAGTGTGCAGTTTGCTTTCCTTTGCTTTGTTTCATAATGTCAAAGGGATGTCTACAAAGCTTACTCGAGTTTGCTGTTTCTTAGGTTGCATATCTTGTTGGGTTTTATTAGTGAATGTTGATCTACATACATTTAGTCACGCCTTGTCCCTGCATCATCTCTCATTCATTTTGGTTCCTTTCCATTTTGACAATCCAGAAAAAACTCCCTCATTATCTTCTGGGATCCTGAAGTTTTTAAAAAACAAGGCAATAGAAGAAGTGATATACATGTTTCTGAAGGATTAGCTTTTCAACGGTGCTTGTCTTTAATACCAGTAAAAGTAGACTAGACAAGATATTAGAATAAGGTAGGCTTTTATAAGCACTCACATCCACTGCAGAATATGTAAAGGATACTCTACTTGCCAGCAGAATAGTACCAAAGGAATCGGAAATTGTAGTGTAAAATGGCACAGAATTGAAAAATAATTTCAATTAATTATGAGTCAAATCTAGCTTACTAGGTTAAAAGGATTTAAGCAAAACTACTCACTTAGAAAGCAAAAGACATGCCTTGATAATCATGAACTAAATCAGACGTGAAACAAACCATAAACTAATTAACAACAGACAAGTAGAAAAAGCATAAAAACAAGTGGTCCAGCATATGACGAAGATGTACTGATATAGACGTTTGAGTGTCTCCTGGTAGCCTCCTGGGCTGGTTTTTGATCCACTGTGTGCGTATAAAACCACACTAGTTAGTTATCAGAGGGAGATATGGGGGGTAGAAAGAGATAATTTTTGTTTAATAGTTTAAGAGCAAGAAGCTCATGCTTCCAGGTTATTAGATACGACTCGCAGGTAGCCTAACACTCATCAAAATATTTCTATTCTATAGTATGGCTAGCCCAGAGGATTTGTTCTTAATGAATTTGTTAATTTTACTAAATATATGGCAACTTTGAAATTTAATGATTATGAAATTTAAAAAGGTAGAGGATGCTGAAAGTAATTCCTTTACATTACTTGATATACAGTACATTACTTATGTTAGAGTTTTTGAACTGCATTGTTTTCATTCAGGTCTATCATTTTTAAATTGCATAACATTAAAAAGATATACTTTACAGTAGTTCAAATTAAATGCTTTAATGGCATTGAAAGTTTCCAAATTATACATTGAGAACTTTTGATTCATAATTAGTCCCCTCCCTCATTTTATTGCATAGTAATGGCTTTGTTTTAAAAATTCTTTCATTAGTATTATAACTCATGTCCAGAGTTTTAGTTACCATAACTGGTCTCTGATAAGATTTAATCCCCCTCCCTCATTTTATAGCAAGAAGGTGGTGTTATGGGTTTAAACATAGATTCATAAGTATAACCTGATAAGCCCAAGCTTCAGTAACCATAAGTAACACTATGATAAGGTGTATCTTAATTGAGTACAGTATACAATCGTATAATGTTATATACAGTACAGTACTGTACTAAAGAATCGATTTTACAAAAATGTACAGGTAAGAAGTAAATCCTTCCTTATCTGGATTTTATAATATATAGATAATTTGTGTGTAATTACAGCGCTTTCGTAACCTGGATATTACTTTTTTCAGGTAATGATAGAAAAGGTAAAAAAAAAGTTGAGATTAACTGTAGATACTCAACTCATTAAAAAAGTGAAAGCTCCGCGGAAGATAAATGTTGGAAGGAAGTTGTTTTTAGGAAGTCTTCCATCTAATATTCCAAAACCTAAGGACCTAATGGTAAGATATATATTTTTATAAGATACCAGCATTAATTTGCCAACTGCATAAGAATACAATTTCAACTCGATTATGTAGAAGCATAACGGACATTTTTCAATATTTAACTTAGCCGGTGATTATATAAGCTGCAACTCTGTTGCTCGACAGAAAACTCTACGTTAAAAATCCGCCAGCGATCGCTATGCAGGTAGGGGGTGTACTTCAACAGCGCCATCTGTCGTGCAGGTACTCAGTACTCATTGTAAACAAAGAACTCAATTTTCTCTCTGTCGGGCTACCGGCAAGACCTACTAATTCGCTGTTGCTAACTGGATTTGTTTTCACAACTATTGGTGAAGTACACTATTCTAGTTTTGAGCTTTCGCTATGCAGGTGTTTTATCTTCATCTCAAAACTTGAACTCGTTTTGGATAGATTTAATTATGGTGACAAAGAGAGTATGGACTTACTTTCACTTTTAAATGGCCGAACCTTCCCTTAGACGGAAGTGTGTTTAGGCTTTTAGTAATTATCTTTTCACGTTATAAATTATTTATAGATTTTCCTCTATATATTTTATATCTCTCCGCCTTTATTAGGCCTCTTCGATTAACTTTCCATTTTTTATAAACATATAAAATAAATTTTAATGCTTTGTTTATATAGACCTTTCCTGAATAGGCGGTCCTAACTTGGAAACCGAAGTTAATCAACATTGAGCCCTTTATATCATCTTTAGCTTTTAAAGAATTTAAAACTTTTTAAATGTAATATTTTATGAAAGAATTTCTTTGATAGTCTTCGTACTGTTTTCAAAGATGATCTAACGTTTAGTTTTTTATGCTACGCAGTTGTTGACGTTCAGGACGTTCAACATGCGCTCTATCGTTACGATAGAGAGAGAGTGTATCACGGTTTCACTTTGCAGTAAGAGTAAATCGATTCTGACGTTTTGTTCATTCTTTCTTAGCTTTAATGTTTTAAATTCTAATTTAAAGGAACTTTTTATTTGAAAAACCTTTCAGTTTTTTCCTTTAGTCAAATAACATGTTTTTTTGACGAAATATAATTGGGCTCTTCTCTTAGGTGCGAAATCAAGAGAGAAAGAGAGAGAGAGATAGAGACGGAGGGAGAGAGAGGAGAGAAAACGTTCCGTTCAAGCGGGTAACGTTGTTCTCGTGTTACTCTCGTCCCTAGTCTCTGTACGGGGAGGAAGGATAAAACGTTTTTAGGTTTTTATTCTCGTCCCCAGGCTATGTGCGGTGAGAGATTGAAAATGTAGTTATATGAACTAGTGTTTAGTCTCTTTCCCAGCCACTGATTTTTCTTTTTATCTTAAAATATGTTTTCTGTTTTTTGCTGGTATTATGAGCTTGCATTATACGACTAATTTCGCAATTACTACCTTTTAATGAAGGGTAGAATTGCGTGTTTCAGGTAGAAATAAGTGCAAAACAGAAAATCAAAGTGATAAAGTGATATGCGCAAAGTGTTACAGTGTTGCGTCCGAGGCGCAAAGTGTTACAGTGTTGCGTCCGAGGGTTCGTCTGTTCGTGCCTGTCGTTCACCTAGTCCGGGACCTCTTGCAAGCTCCCAAGCCCAGGGGAGAAGTAATGTCAAAAGACTTATGGGTTCGAGAGGCCTTGACCAACGAACAGACGTTTTCCCTCTATGGTATCGGGTGTTTCTTACCAAGATCTCCCCTACCATAAGACGAGAGAGACGTTGTTTCTCCTCGCCATCCGTAGGCTTTTCGCATAAGAAACCTGTCACAAGGTTTCGAAGCCCTTAAGCGAAAGTCAGTCCTTTCAGGACAGGTCCAGCGTCCTGGTTACAGCCATTAGGACAGCTCTGACCCTATGCAGTCATCGGATAACTGCTCGCCGCCTAACAAAAGCGTAACACAGACTCCGAAAGTCTTTTTTTGTAGGCAAAGTGTTGCGGTCACAGACGTTACCCTCGTCTATTACCACAACCATTTCCGTTGATCCTTAAGGGGTTGTATGGCAAAACATGCAGTATATGCTTGCCTCCCTTATGGAAGACTATTCTGCCGATTAGTCCGTTGAGTCTAGCCGTTTATCTCATCGATATCCTGGCTTTCAGCCAACCTAACGTTCCTTTGTGCTTACTGTTGACGTTGGCGTAGCTTAGTCACGTCAGTCAGGTTGTTTAGAACCACACTCGATGCGGTCTCGTGTGGTTTTTCAGCCGCATTTGGACGTTAGGCCACTGGCTGATGCTCCTGTTGACGTTTTAGACGTTCACTAACAATCGGAGTTGACTTGTTTTGACGCTGTGCGTCAACCTCCGCATTCTAGAGTTGTTTTGACTGCTCAGTCTAGGCAGTCAAAGCAGTCTCGAGTGGACGCTGTACGTCCTCACGCACCTGTTGTGGTTGACAGTTCAGTTTTTGACAGTTCACAGACTGTCAAGCAGTTACATGACGTTGCGTTCTGGTCCGCTACTAATGCACCAGTGAGAGACTCAGCTTTTATCGGACAAAGTTCCTGTAGATGAGGAAGTTGCTGTTCTCCCTCCTACTGATATTCCCTTGAGGACTCTGTCAGATGGAGAGGAGCCTTAAGCTGCTTAGCCTCCTATGGACTTTAATTAAATCATGATGATTTTTTTAAGGATCTTAGTCCGGATCTTGTAACTGCTGCTCCTCGTTCGCCTAAACGTCAGAGCTTACACTAGGCCTAGCTACTTCGAGGCCGTTGTTTTTAAGCTAGTGCTCTCTCGCTCTCCTAGAGAGCGTTACGTTGGCTAGGCGACTGGTTTTTCACCAGGAGGAGTTTGGGGGATACAGCCTTTGCTTTCCCTTCTTTTAAACTGGTTTATAGAGCGAGAGTCTGATATGACACGAGAGAAGTTCTCGGCTTGGGAGTTCATGCCTCTGCCCAGATAGACTTCTCAATTCTGGTAGACTCTCCCTGGCGCCTAGCCAGGAGACGCTCCAAGTTGTTTACAGGTCAACTTCTCAGCTGTTGTCGAGCCTTTGAAGTTTTGCTGTACTATTATGTCACGCATAACAAGGCTTTCAGGGATGGTAAACGGTTCCGCCTCAGTCGCTAACCCCGTCTGTTGCCACACCTGCTCCCGTAGACCCTAAATGGGCTTTGCTGCAAGACATGCAGTCCAAGCTTGTGTCCTTGATAGAGGACTTAAATGCGGAGAAGAACCTTCTGGCCAACAACCTTCCAACCGGTCGGTTGTGCGCCCTGTTGACGCTGAGGTAACCTACTCGCGTCTGCCAGTTGAGGTGGTTCCTCCACCGATGCGACCCAGTGTGGGTTGCCAGCCGCACGTTGACGTTAAGCGACGCTCGGAGGTGGTTGTTGACGTTCAGGACGTTCAACAACCAGCAGAGGTGACTTGTTGTGACGCAGTGCGTCAACCTCAGCAACCCGGTAGGGTGTTGACTGCACAACCCAGACGGTCTAGACAGTTTCGGGTTGACGCTGTGCTTCCTCGCGCACCCATGGTTGTTGACAGTTCACAGACTGTGCAGCAGTTCCATGATATTGCGTCCGGCTCCGTCACGCATCCACCAGTGCGACCGGATTCAGCGAGTCAGACGTTGCCCACTCCGTTGCCGTTTCCTCATCAGTTTCGGATGAGGAACCCTCTGATGAGGACGTTGCTGAACAAGACGATCAGCCCCCAGCCCTGCTATCCATCCAGAAGATGCTGAAGAAGGAACGCTGCTCAGTCAGGCTGTGGATGAGTCTGGTAGGGACGCTGTCATCCGTGGATCAATTTGTGTCACTAGGAAGACTACACCTCCGTCCTCTTCTATACCATTTAGCTTTTCACTGGAAAAAGGACAAGACGCTAGAAGCGGTCTCGATCCCGGTTTCCGAAAAGATAAAGTCTTGTCTGACTTGGTGAAAGGACTATATCAACCTAAGAGAGGGTCTTCCCCTGACTGTTCAGACTCCCAACCACGTTCTCTTCTCGGACGCATCGGACGTAGGCTGGGGTGCGACATTAGACGGTCGGGAATGCTCGGGAATATGAAACTCGAGTCAAAGGACAATGCATTTCAACTGCAAGGAGCTACTGGCAGTACGTCTGGCCTGGAAAAGCTTCAGGTCTCTCCTTCAAGGCAAAGCGGTGGAGGTGAACTCGGACAACACCACGGCTTTGGCGTACATCTCCAAGCAAGGAGGGACCTACTCTCTGACGTTGTACGAGATCGCAAGGGACCTCCTCACCTGGTCAAAAGGTCTAGACATATCACTAGTAACGAGGTTCATCCAAGGCAACTTGAATGTCATGGCAGATTGTCTCAGTCGGAAGGGACAAATAATTCCAACAGAATGGACCCTCCACAAGGATGTATGCAAGAGACTTTGGGCCACCTGGGGCCAGCCAACCATAGATCTCTTCGCAACCTCGATGACCAAGAGGCTCCCAATATTTTGCTCACCAATCCCGGACCCAGCAGCAGTTCATATAGATGCCTTTCTCCTAGATTGGTCACATCTAGATCTATATGCATTCCCTCCGTTCAAGATTGTCAACAAGGTACTGCAGAAGTTCGCCTCTCACGAAGGGACAAGGTTGACGCTAGTTGCTTCCCTCTGGCCCGCGAGAGAATGGTTCACCGAGGTACTTCGATGGCTAGTAGACGTTCCCAGAACACTTCCCCTAAGGGTGGACCTTCTACGTCAGCCACACGTAAAGAAGGTACACCAAGGCCTCCACGCTCTTCGTCTGACTGCCTTCAGACTATCGAAAGACTCTCGAGAGCTAGAGGCTTTTCGAAGGAGGCAGCCAGAGCGATTGCTAGAGCAAGGAGAACATCCACCCTTAGAGTCTACCAATCGAAGTGGGAAATCTTCCGAAACTGGTGCAAGTCAGTATCCGTATCCTCGACCAGTACCTCTGTAACTCAAATAGCTGACTTCCTCTTATATCTGAGGGAAGAACGATCTCTTTCAGCTCCCACTATCAAGGGTTACAGAAGCATGTTGGCATCAGTCTTCCGTCACAGAGGCTTAGATCTTTCCAACAATAAAGATCTACAGGACCTCCTTAAGTCTTTTGAGACCACGAAGGAGCGTCGTTTGGTTACACCTGGTTGGAATTTAGACGTGGTACTAAGATTCCTTATGTCAGACAGGTTCGAACCGCTACAATCAGCCTCCCTGATAGATCTCACCTTAAAGACTCTTTTCCTGGTATGCTTAGCCACAGCTAAAAGAGTCAGTGAGATTCATGCCTTCAGTAAGAACATCGGATTCTCATCCGAAACGGCTACATGTTCTACAACTTGGTTTTCTAGCCAAAAACGAGCTGCCTTCTCGGCCTTGGCCAATATCGTTTGATATTCCAAACTTATCGTATGGTTGGAAATGAACTAGAAAGAGTCTTATGCCCTGTAAGAGCTCTTAAGTTCTATTTAAAACGAACTAAACCTTTACGAGGCCCGTCTGAAGCTTTATGGTGTTCAGTTAAGAAACCATCTTTGCCTATGTCAAAGAATGCTTTATCCTATTTTATCAGACTGTTAATACGAGAAGCTCATTCCCATCTGAATGAGGAAGACCAAGCTTTACTGAAGGTAAGGACACACGAAGTTAGAGCTGTCGCAACTTCCGTGGCCTTTAAACAAAATAGATCTCTGCAAAGTATAATCGACGCAACCTATTGGAAAAGCAAGTCAGTGTTCGCGTCTTTTTATCTTAAGAATGTCCAGTCTCTTTACGAGAACTGCTACACTCTGGGACCATTCATAGCAACGAGTGCAGTAGTGGGTGAGGGCTCAACCACTACAATTCCCTAATTCCATAACCTTTTTAATCTTTCTCTTGAAATGTTTTATTATTGTTTTTGGGTTGTCCGGAAGGCTAAGAAGCCTTTCGCATCCTACTTCATTTGGCGGGTGGTCAAAGTCATTTCTTGAGAAGCGCCTAGATTAGAGGTTTTGATGAGGTCCTGTTGTATGGGTTGCAACCCTTGATACTTCAGCTCCTAGGGGTCGCTCAGCATCCTAAGAGGATCGCGAGGCTCCGTAAGGAAGACGTACTTAAAAAGGCAGAGTAATTGTTCAAGTCGACTTCCTTACCAGGTACTTATTTATTTTAAGTTTGTTATTTTGATAACTGCTAAAATGAAATAAAAAATCCTTAGCTCATAATAATGTAAACATTTATTGCTGGTCTCTACCCACCCCCCTGGGTGTGAATCAGCTTATATAATCACCGGCTAAGTTAAATATTGAAAAATTTTATTTTTATAATAAAATAAATTTTTTAATATACTTACCCGGTGATTATATATTAAAGGACCCTCCCTTCCTCCCCAATAGAGACGCAGTGGACCGAGGAGAAAATTGAGTTCTTTGTTTACAATGAGTACTGAGTACCTGCACGACAGATGGCGCTGTTGAAGTACACCCCCTACCTGCATAGCGATCGCTGGCGGATTTTTAACGTAGAGTTTTCTGTCGAGCAACAGAGTTGCAGCTTATATAATCACCGGGTAAGTATATTCAAAAATTTATTTTATTATAAAAATAACATATTATTATATTTCTGTGTCAGTATTTATTAGGTTTATTGTGATGGAAATTCTTGCTAGGCTACTTTTTTAAACATGTTAACCTATGTTATAAGTACTCTATTGATATTAGCTTTGGGATATCATGATGCTTTAATTCTGATTATTTTTTGTTTATCACACAGTTTTTTATCCGAAGACCAGACAGTCAAAACATCTGATAAGTTGAGTAGATACCCCCATAATACCATCCTTAAAATTTCCAGGAAATAGATGCACTTCGTGGCTGCATGAGAAACTTGAATATTAATGGAGAGGAATTTGAAATTCCCAATAGCAGAAGACAAGACCGTATTGTTGGAGTTGGCCAGTGCTTTGCTAGTGTCCAACCAGGATCATATTTTCCAGGAGATGCTTTTGCAATATATAGTAAGTTTTTTTATAATTTATTATTTCTAGAAAACACTTCAGTTTCATTAATTGATTTAGCTTTCAGGTAGTTTAAAGAAAATATTCTTCATATTTGATCTTCTTGGTGTCTATAGCTATTACATTAATACATTTGATGAGACCTGCTTAACAGCTTGTTGTTTTTCATATTAGGTAATTTAATATTACCTACATCTGATTTCTTGTTTACACTTTTATTGTGATGAAGAGGATCATTATTTTACTTAATCCCTAAAACTATGGAATGGTGTGATAGGTTCAAACTTCTATCCCACTTTACCGGTACCCTTCATAGTGTGGAAAAGCAAAATATTAATAATTCTTAGACTACCAGTTTTTATCTTTTCAGTGCCTTATGGGCCCGTGTTTTTAAGATGCTGTAGGAAAGGGGCAGCGTGTGGTTGATATTAGTAATAAACAATTTGAGATCCCATGAACAAAATGGGGCTATAATAAATATTCATGAAAATACTTGATATTTGGTAACTTGGTATAAGACTAAAAGTATAGGGTGAAGAAATAGCAATGGCAGCAGTAGGGTCTGATATTTCTATGCAAGTGAATTTCATTATAATTGTTTGTTACGATTGAAAATGAATGCGCAACCTCTTTACAATATATACAAGTAGATTTACAAACTTTATCTTCTACAGGTAATAACTTCAATGTTGGCCCATTATTAGAACTGAGACTAGAATTCCGTACATGGGAATTAAATGGAGTCATTCTCAGCGTAGCAGATCCTCGTGGAACTTCTTTCTCCTTGGAATTGGTGAATGGGGCTGTAAGTATAAGATTTTCTGGGACAGTCATTAAAAACTGTTGTACATAACAGGATAAATTCTTGTAATCCACAGAATTTAGTTTTTTCCCTCTGTAGTTTAGTAAAACACTAGATGCCTCGAATGGTTAATTTTCCCTTCTTATCGTCAGTATAAATAAAATTTATATTTTATTTTCACATAATTAGGCTTTTTTGATATGGTAAAAACCACCAAAGGCTCAAAAAGGGGGAGCAAAGAAATAACCAGTAATATAGAATTTATTTAGTCACAAACCCTTTACTGTACTTATATGGTTTAGGATAATCTGACCTTATGCCAGCACAAGTCCTTGTTCTCAGGTGACCTGCGAATGTGGTAAAGGGTAAGAGAGAGTAAGAGGTTTTATGGTGGCCTCTAGACTCTTCCCAGTATTTAGTAAATTGTTCAGTGGCCGCTTTCCACTTGGTAAAGGTAGAAGAGAGACTTCTAGAAGGACACTCCAAAATCAAATCATTGTTCTCTAGTCTTGGGTTGTGCCGTAGCCTCTTTACAAGTCTTGCACTGACTTGGGTTAAGAGTTCTCTTGCTTGAGGGTACACTCAGGCACACTATTGCATCGTTTCCTTTTTTCCTTTCCTCGGTCTATTCTTGTTGGAGCCCTTGTAGCTTAGCTAGTAATAATAATGATAATATTAGACCCCCTGTCAACATTAAATAGAAGAGCCTAATGTACACAGGTGCAAGGTTTCAGACACTCTATTGAAAACAAAGAAATAATCCTCAAGTTCCAAATAGTAGACCATGGATATTGGCTTCACTGGCCCTCTGTTTGCAAACTGACACATTATATCAATCTATCATTTTAATTTACGAAATCTTAACGAGTTCAATATGTGGTAGACTATTCAACTTTTAAGTACAGTATTCCCATTATATAAGTTCTCTTCTTTTATTCTTGCTGTTCAATACAGTATAACTATTACTTCTAACTTACCTTATTTATTGTTCACATTTGGATATGGAAAATAAAGATAAAATAGGGGAACTTTGAAATGTTTTAATGATTTAATTATCAAAATACAATAATTAAAGTACTGTTATCATAATGTATTCTATACTGTATTATCTATGATATCATTACCATGGAGCTTTTTTTACAGGTGGTGCTTAGTGTGAACATGGGAGAGAGTCACTCGTTTAGTGCTCGAGTTAGTCTAAGGAATAAATTCAGGTTGTGTGACAATATGTGGCACACAATTAAAGCAAATTACCTTAAAGACTCTGTGACATTACGGATAGATGGTTATCGAGAGGCTTATGGGTTCAATGGATCAGAAGATCACCGAGGAACAGTCACAGATTCTCCTCTGTATATTGGTGGCTTACCTGGTAAGTATTTGCAATTTTTTGTCTGATTATAGTATAAGGCTTGTAACTTGTTCATACAGACTACAAATATTTTGGCTTTAACCCATAAATTACTTGGTCCAGGGCATAAGATTGATTTCTAAGCTTGCACTTTATGCAAGTGATATATGTAATTGAAAAGATGAGTGACCAGTGCTAGTGTAAGGAATTCCAAATGCCTCTTTGGTCAAAATACTCACTCTAGCTGTCAGTCTTGCTATGATAGATTTGTGTAGTAGTTTTCTGCAGTTGGATCCTCAATTCTAGAGGAAGTTCATTTTCACATTTCAATGCTAATCTTCAATGGTTTTTACTGTCGCAAGGTGTTCAGTTCCTCTATGATACTTTTCTGCTGCAATCCAACTAGTACAGTATATTCAAAATGATACATTTTGACTCTGATCCAACTTGTACAGTATATTGAAATTGAGTCTAAAGTTTTTCCTCAACACTTAATTCCTAGTAATTTTCTTTATACTGTCAGATACCAGCAGAAGTAAGACTTCATTGTGCTATTGTCTGTGCTCCCTTCAAATGTTTTGTATTTAACTTTGGAAGTCATATTACTTCTGCACTTTCATCCTAGCATGATGGCTTAGTGAAGTACTTTATCTTGGTATATTTTAAGTTTTGTTTACATCACTAAAATTTAAGTCCATTTCTAGATACTCTCTTAGTTATACTTTCTCTGTCAGCCCACACACTTTCTCTGGCTATTTCTTCTTATGTATACACAAATCTTTTGTCCTTTATAATACGGATGTCTTCATCGGTACTGGAATGATCATTGAATAGTAGTTAACAAAGATATTGTTAATGATAGATGGTGTGAGGGGGAAGCCCCATCCAATCCCCTGTCAAAAAATAGTAACTTTTGTCTTTGGCCACAATAGATGAAGACTTCGTTGCACTGCTCTCTGAACTGTTTGGTCTTTTCTTATATTGGATTTTGATAAGTTTTTTTCCCAATTTTAGTGCTCTTGCTTGTCAAAGTTTGCAAAAAGCAGGCATGCCGTGAAGTAGATTTTTGTTTCTGTATGGATAAAAACCTTTGAAGACCCCTGTCTTATGTACCTTTCTGAGGTTGGGAGTGTAGTTTTTGGTATTCTTATCAGGAAAGCAATGAACTTGGAACGTAACTTATCTTGCTTCATGGTAGTTTCGCTGTCTTTGGAGGGAGTTACCAAATTCTTACTGAGTGACACCCACACCTGATTGCCAGATAGAGAAAATCATTTGTCTGGTGTGCACACCTTGTGCCAGAGGTGTCCCTCGGATGTTCACCCATGTAATATATGTATATACAGTATACATATACTGTATATACATCTCATACACCTGACAACACTGGGATTCCCAAACAATTCTTCTTTTCCGAAGGGGTTAACTACTGCACTGCAATTATTCAGTGGCTACTTTCCTCTTGATAAGGGTAGAAGAGAGACTTTAGCTGTGTTAAGCAGCTCTTCTAGTAGAAGGACACGCCAAAATCAAACCATTTTTCTCTAGTCTTGGGTAGTGTCATAGCTTCTATATCATGGCCTTCCACTGTCTTGGATTAGAGTTCTCTTGCTTGAGGGTACACCCGGGCATGCTGTTCCACCTTATTTTTCTTCCTCTTTATAATCTATATATGAAAGATGTAATTTAATGTTCTTAAAATATTTTATTTTGATTGTCTATTACTACTTGTGTAGTTTATTTCCTTGTTTCCTTTCCTCACTGGGCTATTTTTCCCTGTTGGAGCCCTTGGGCTTATAGCATCAGTGTTTTCCAAGGAGTGTTATAGCTTAAATTGTAATAATAGTAATAATATAGACATAGGATGATATTTATGTGTTTTTGTTTATGCATTCTTATATGCGGGTGTACTTGACTTGTATATATTGTATTTCCTGTGTGTTGAGTAGTGAGAGTAATTAACACATTTTGCTGTAACTTTATAATTCTTCTTTAGGATATAAATGTGGGTCCAATGATGCTTGAGGAACTCATTTTGTTTGTAGTTACAGTACATGGACATGGTTCCTCAAAAGGTTTTCCATCAGTGCTCTTATTTTAGATTCTGTATATGTTTTATATTTTCCTTACACATTCTGGAAAGAGACAGTGGAGAATGCCTGTTGTAACTATGAGACAGGGATGATTGATAGCCCTTGAATCATGAACTTAGCCACTACATGATCCAAATTCCAATTATACATGCACTGAAGTACAGTATATTTTTCCTTCTCTTCAATATTTATGCAAAAGTAACCATTTTTTTAAATCATATAAATTGCACCGTAATAATTGTCGAAATATTTACTGAGGTTATATATGTGTAGGTTGTAAGAGGCTGATTAATATGCTTTAGAAAAATTAAGACATCTTTTCTTCTTCTTTGATACTGTATAGTTGATTACACATAACAATGTTGTCTTAACGAAACATTTTGCCTATTACTGCATATTGAAATGGCTTTAATAAGGTATAAAAACATTTGCAATTATTTTGTTTTTCATAATACTGTTAATACAGCATAATAAAAATCATAATTTAGGTTATTAACAACACATTTATTTTCTATCACAGATACAGCACTTCAGGGAACACTTTCTTCACGTGAAAACTTCAAAGGTTGCATCCGTAATATTGTTCTTAATAGTGAAAGACGTGATTGGACTGATATGTATCGTTTACAAAATGTCCTTCTTAATGCTTGCCCTGTTCAATAATATTGTGAAACTGTTGTTTATAATTTTCATCAAATTGGTGTAAGTAATATCTTGAAAAGATGTGTATATTTTGAAGTAAATTTTAAGTAAATCATGTTGGATATCCATGAACTCCTGTGAGTATTTTTACTTTGACCATAGTCTTTTTTTTAATATAGATTTACCGTACAATAGGAAAAATTATAATTCCTCGTGTTTTTGTTTTATACTAATAAATTGCTTTGATGTCATGGCATTTATTAATGTTTTTAGTCATCGATGATTGTAAATGACTTTTTATGCTTGTACAGTGTACAGTTAGTTTTGCAGTGAGAATTATTGTTGTATGTATGGTTTGATAAAAAATTAATGAAATGGTCGAAGCTGAATGTAAGACACGTCTGTAAATTTTTATATATATATTTTTTAGATTTTACATTCTAATTTTACCTGGCCATAAAATTTTCCTTGCAGCACTACCTTTTAAATAAATTTGTGTGCCCTAAAAAGCCATGGATTTTTATTAATCTAAAAAAAATAAAATTGTTTACTTTATTACTTTTTTCACTAACTGTGGTATTCCCCGATTGAAGATTATTACATAATTCAAAAGTGTAATATATTAAATTTTAGTTGTTTTAATATAATTGACATTTGACTTTAGACAATATGCCAATCCACTGTCATGCTTTTGTAATTTATTTAATTTGTAAGATAATCTTCTGTCATTTCAATTTTTTAATGAAGAAAATCATATTAATGAAAACATATACAATGAAGAGGTGGGTCTGATGGGATTTATTGCCATTAGTACACTAAATGCAGTGCACTGTATATATAACTTCAGGGTACTTGCAGCATTCCTTCAGCCCACAGATGGACTTTAAAGGTTTAAAGGCTGCTCATGAATGGCAGAAGCAAGGGACAGTGACATTTCCCTATCAAGCAGGACAAAGCCCTAGAGACTGACCATATATACATATGATCAGCACTCAAGCCCCCTCTCCACCCAAGCTAGGACCAAGGAGGGCCAGGCTCCCCCAAACCCCCCATCCTTAGCTCACAAGGATGGTGAGGTGGCAGCGACCAAAGGAACTAACAACTTGGAGCGGGACTCAAACCTCAGTCTGGCGATCACCAGTCAGGGACGTTACCACTCCTCCTATATTTGCATTCATTCTTCCTTCCATGTATTTTACTGTCCAACCCCTTTTAACTTCTGCATGGATTTCCTCCAGCTGAACTTTGGCAATGAATGGACTCGCAGGCCCCAGCACAGGGCTATATACCACAAATCCAATAAAGGGATCATTGACTAAGAGGGGGATGTTACATGAGGTAGATTTAATTAATGTATTCCCTGTGTTATATTAACCCTTTTACCCCCAGGCTATTTGGAAATTTCCAACCCTTAACCCCCAGGGGGTTATTTTTTTCCCAGCACATTTTGCAGTATATTTTTTTTAAATTGCTCTAACAGCCTTAATTTTTGTCATAGAGAGGCCAGGTTGGTCTCATTCTCTTGGAAAATGTCTGAATTTTCTCAAAAAATTATCAAAAATATGAAAACAAAAAATTTTATAGCATTTTTTTGCGAGGACGTACCGGTACGTCCATGGGGGTAAAGGGATGGCTTTTGTGAAACGTACCAGTACGTCCTTTGAGGGTAAAAGGGTTATATGGTGCACAGTAGTCATTACTTAAACAAGGGATATAACAGTCAAGATGTTTGTTACATGACCTGTGCTTCTGCCTACATCATGACCATTGCTGCCTTAGGAGCCCAGATGAAGAATCTTTCTCTTAAAATAATTACCGTTTGTTCCGACACAGAGACTTACCTCGAAACACTTTCTTAGGAGTTACTAGTATCTCCTCTCAAACGACCAGAGTTTTGTGTAGTTTACCCTACTCCCATTCTCTATAGTGACCTGCTTGCGGGAGAGAACGTGACCCAAGGCCAATACCCGGAGAAGGTCTCGTGTTGTTTACGCTGATCTCATCAGTAAGTTTTCTGGTCGCGTCGTGTTCACACACCGCTCTCAATTCTCTGTACGACCCCCTTTGTGCTCATTACCACGTGGATACCACATGGTCTTGATTCGTTCACGAGTGATTAGTGCCTTAACTGTGTTCTTTTCTATCGTTCCTTTGTGCTTTTACTGGCGTTTTAGTGCTTTCCCTTTTGCTTTATACTTGTGTCTAGCGATCTTTTGTGTTGTGCTATGGAGCACTCTCGCCTTTGTTCTGGGCCTAGAGCCGGGAAATCGTGTGGGGCTTTCTTGTCCAAGCCCGATGTGGATCCTCATTCGCTGTGTACCTCGTGTAGGGGTAAAGCCTGTTCGCAGTCAGACACGTGTCCCGAATGTGCTGATTGGAGCGAGGTCCAATGGGTGAAATTCGGCACGAAGAAGAAGAAGGCTTTGAAGCGTTCTCCTAGGAAAACTAGCTTGTCTTCCCCTGCGACGTCAGCAGGAGAGGGGTCAGGTAGAATTCATTCTTCTTCCCCTACCCAGAGTAGGGGATGAGGTAAGTCCGTGAAGTGTAAGAAGTTGGTGCCTCTTTCCCAAGGGAGTGATGTTGTGGGGGAGTCTTCTTCGTCCAGGGCAGATCAGGCGCCTGTAAGTGAGTGTAGTGGGGGTCCGAGGGACGTGGCTCTCTCACGTAGGGGTCGCGTCTCGACGGAGGACCCCATGTGGTCTAATAATGTTCCATTTTCGTCACCAGATTATTGGGTAGAGGCCTCAGGAGCTTCAGCTACGGAAGGTGCCGTCTGCAGAGAAGAGTCCCCGCAAGAGGATCCGCTGGCTTGGGATGTACCAAGGATGCCGATGAGGTCCCCACTGGACATGGAGGAGGGCCTAAGCGAGGCCTTCCCCTTCATGGCTCGTTCATCAGCGTGGTTACCGGCAAAGCCATCAGTTCCGGAGAATTTCCTGCTGCCATCTACGTCAGGAGTACGGCGTAGCCCCAAGAAGCCACCGTCCGGTACGAGGTCGAGGTACGGAGGCGAGTCAGACTCGTCGGGGCGCGACTCGTCGGGCTCTTCAAGCGAGGAACGTCGGAGGTGCCACAGGAGGAAGAGAGATCGGTCTGTGAGGAGGAACTCCCTTTCGCGGTCTCCCACAGGATCTCGGGACAAGAGGAGTCCCCGTTCCCCTCCAAGCAAAAGCAGGAGACCAAGCTCTCCGCAAGGGGCATGGGTATTCGTCCCAAGCAATAAGCTGAAGGGCCTTTCTAAGACCTCAAGTTTGTTACCTGAGCGGCCGGGAGACAGTCCTCCTAGAAGGGCCTCCAAGAGCCTCGCCAGGGAGTCAGCCGGTGAGCGGAGGGCCTCGTCTTGTAGGCATAAGTCCCGTCCTAGAGACACTCAATCCGCCCAGCGGAGGGAGTCGTCGCCTAGGATGGGCATCCTCTACAGGTCTCCCCATCGTAATGATAGACGGAGACGAGCACCTCCGTCGAACTATTTCACGGAAGAGGCCGTCCCCTCGACAACACCTGAGAGGGCAGGAGACAGTCCTCCCAGAAGGTCCTCCAAGAGCCTTGCTAGGGAGTCTGCCGATGAGCGTGGGGCCTCGTCTTGTAGGCCTAAGTCCCGTCCTAGAGACACTCAAGCCGCCCAGCGGAGGGAATCGTCGCCTAGGATGGGCAGCCTCGACAGGTCTCCCCATCGAGATGATAGACAGGGACGAGCACCTCCGTCGAATTATTTCACGGAAGAGCCCGTCCCGTCGACAACGGCCTCGAGGAAGAAGGAAACGTCGGACGTCGAGGATAGAAGGAACCGAGGGTCCCGTCAATACGAAGGTGTCCGTGACCATGCCTCTCCCCAACGTAGGATGGAGGAAGTGGATGGTGAGACGACGTCGGCGACGGAGGACTCCGCGTATAGGAGGGTACTCTCCTTGATTAGAGGATACAATAGCCTGGTGGAACCCGTCCCACAGGAGGAGGCGGCGTGGACTTCGGGCTTGAACAAGTTCCTAGCCGCCCCCGCCCAGAAGAAGTCCTCTCTATCCTTTCCTGAGGCCAGGAACGTGGGAATAGGGAAAACCCACATAGACAGGGTTATAGCCCGCAATAGCGATTCCAGCAGAGGCTATAGCACGGCGAAACTCCTGCAGGGACTTAAGTCCCAAACTAAATACAGTACTACACGTTGGAAGGTAGACCAAACGGGGCGTGCAAGACAGAGGAAACCCTGGACATCCTTTGCCAAGGCTTCTCAGACGAGAGGGCGACTTCAGCGTCCACCTTCTTCTCCCAGTCCGAGTCTGTCATGATGGAGGAGATGTCTAAGGACTTAGTTAATGTGGCATTGTGGTTGGATTGGTAGGCTACCACCTTAGTTGGCACCCAGATCCCAACAGACTCTATGGAGCCGGCCAAACGTGAGGCTCTGAACGAGTTGTTAGGGTCAGGTAGCCGCGCCCTAAAGTTCCTAACTTTTCAGTCCTTAGCTCTCTCCGTGAACTGGGTACTGCGGAGAAGAGACGCCCTGGTCAAGAACCTGCCTATGAAGATCCACGACAGGGAGGCGAAAGCTTTAAAGAATAGCTCAGTGTGGGGGAGAGCATCTTATTCCCATGAAGAGGGCGGAGGAGGTTGCAGATAAGTTGGCCAAGAAGAGAGAACACCCCGTTCTTAAGCCACAGAATGCGCGTCGACCTGTCTTCAGGAGACCCGCATTCCGTCCCGGCACAAGGAAGGCGAGAACCTTCGTCTGGACAATGGCCTCACTCAACAAATCCCCCCCGTAGGGGACCTTCTTCGACGCCCCCAACTTACAGGAGTGCATACTCCTCCTCCAGAAGAGGCCGAGCAGGCCTATTCTCCCGTAGGAGATAAAGTGGGAGGCCCCCCTCCCCTGCTCAAGCCTCAGGTAGGGGATGCCTCAGTCTCTCATGGCAAGCATGGAAGCTCCACGGAGCAGATCCGTGGACAGTAACAGTAGTGAAGGAGGGCTACAGGATTCCCTTTTTGGAAGATCCACCTCCGCTGATTCCTGCGAGTCAGGCGGACTGGTTAGTTCCCAAGGACCCGGCGAAAAGAGCAGCACTGGACGTGGAAGTCGCGACGATGTTGCAGAAAGGAGCCTTGGAAACAGTAAGGTTACCAGGCCCAGGGTTCTACAGCCGCCTGTTCATGGTTGAAAAAGCGACAGGAGGGTGGAGGCCAGTGATAGACCTGTCAGCCCTCAACAAATTTATCCGCAAGATCACGTTCAAAATGGACACCCCAAGAACGGTCATGGCGTCCTTGAGGGAGGGAGACTTTATGATTTCTTTAGACCTCAAGGACGCCTATTTCCAGGTCCCTATTCACCCAACAAGCAGGAAGTTTCTCCGGATGAAGTGGGGTGCCCAGGTTTTACAATTCAAGGCCCTGTGCTTCGGTCTTTCCACAGCTCCCCAGGTATTCACAAGGGTGTTTACGTCACGTTCTCTCCCGCAAGCAGGTCACTATAGAGAATGGGAGTAGGGTAAACTACACAAAACTCTGGTCGTTTGAGAGGAGATACTAGTAACTCCTAAGAAAGTGTTTCTCGGTAAGTATGTTAGGAAAAATACAAATTACTAAAAATTTGTGATATTTACCTCATCTGCATCTGTTGTTAAAAGATGTAAAGATACGTCTTCAAACAAAATGAAGCAATCAAGTCACATCTGTCTATTCTCTTCAATATGAGAAGTTGTCAGTTACAAGTTTTTAGTTTATGAAAACTATTTCTACAAATAGCTTTCTTTATAGTTACTACTAATTCTGCTATTACTACTACTGCTAAATCTTAATACTGTATAGGTATTAATATTAATGATTTTACTGTAACTACCACTTCAATTACTACTAGTTTTATTATAAGTACTACCACTACTACTACTACTACTAATACTAATACTATAATGAAATGCATGATAGCCACTACAACTAGTTTTCTTTATAGCTACTTATACTACTAGTAATAACAATAATAGTTCCATTAAAGCTACTGCTACAACTATTAATGGTTTTATCATAGCTGTTACAGCTACTAGTTTTATTATAGCTACTATTATGTCTTCTACTTGTAGTTTTATTGTAGCTACTTCTGCAACTACTACTGGTGCTCCTCAAGGTAGAATTCTTGACTCATTACTTTTCATGCAGTACTCTATACACATATGTAGTTGGCCTAGAAAACAAGCTAACTGCAATTGCAGATGATACTACTCTCTTTGTCTCAATTCCTCCTCCTTTTTGCACTGTCACTAGCCCTTGACTTCTTGTGAGGCATGGTTGATAGAAAGTTAGAATAAAGAAATTTTCACAAAACACGAGGCAAAAAACTGCGAGCACAAGAAATCGGTGTTTACTTTATGAGGTGAGTGAACAAAAAGATCGTGTTGGAGGCTGGGGATGCCGTGTTGTCACTACTCCCTACGCCATCAAGCAGTGGCGTCTCGAACTCGTACCTCAAATTCTTGCTTGTATAACAAAGCATAAAATCGACTGACTACTCGTATCTCAGAATACTCTTATGTTTATTCACTCATAGGTCAAGGTATTACTGTACTTTTATTCATTTTATGTTAACTACTATTGTAGCTACTACTAATATCCTTAATACATCTAAAACTAGTTTTATTATATCTACTATTACAGTACTAGTATTATTACTTTTATGATATTTACTACAACTGCTATTGGTGTTATTGTATATACTAGTAGTAATAGTAATTTTGTTATGGCTATTACTACTAGTGTTACTAATCCTACTACTAATGGTATCATTGTAGCTGCTATCACAACTTCTAGCTGGTTATTAAAGCTAATATTACTACATGCAGTAGTTTATTTATAATTACTATTGCTACTAGTTTAATATTGACTATACTACAACAATTAGTTTTATTGTTGTTACTATTATTAGTATTACGACCACTGGTGTTATTATGGCTTCTCCTACTATTGACTTTTCTAGTAACTATTATTACTACTATCAATACTAATATTACTACCATTTTATATCCGTTTTCTAATAGCTACTGCTACTACTATTAACACATTGTTATAACTATTATCACTATTACTAGTTTAATTATAACTTTTAGTACTACTGGTTTTGTTACAGCTATTTCTGCAACTACTGGCAGTTTATTATACGTAGCTGTTACTACTACTATAATTACTCCTGGTTTTATCGTAGCTACTACTACTACTACTTTTAGAAATGCAGGTTGGTTCTAGAAGAGGTAGGGGATGTATGGATCAGATTGTTATAGGTAAGCAGATATGCAAGACTTTTATCAAAAGGTAAGGAAGTGTATGTCGTATTATGGATCTAGAGAAAGCTTATGGTAGTTTATAGAGAAGTGATGTGGAATGTGATGAGGTTATATGGAATTATTAGAAGTTGCAAGAAGTGAAGAGTTTATATATAGGCAGTATAGCAGGTGTTAGAATAGGAAATGAAGTGAGGGAGTGGTTTTCAGTGAGACTGAGACAGGGATGTGCTATGTTGCCATGGTTGCTCAATTTGTTTGTTGATGGAGTTGTGAGAGGTGAATGCTCAAGTGCTTGGTCGAGGATTGAAACTAATAGATGAGAGTGATCATGTTGGAGGTGAATCAGTTATTGTTTGAGGATGATGCGGTATTGATTGCAGACTTGGAGGTAAAGCTAGGGTGATTAGTGACAGAGTTTGGGAGGGTGTGTGAGAGAGAACGAAGTTGAGAATTATTATGGGCAAGAGTAAGGTTATGAGATGCACAAGAAGGGAGGGTGGTACTAGGTTGAATGTCATGTTGAATGAAGAGTTACTTTAAGTAGATCAGTTTAAGTACTTGTGGTCTGTTATTGCTGCAAATGGTGGAGTGGAAGAGGAGTGAATGAAGAGTGAAGTGTGTTAGGTGGCAGTGGAGGGAATGATAAAGAATAAAGGGTTAGGAATGACTGTAAAGAGAGTTCTCCATGAGAAAGCGGTCATATCAACTGTGATGTATGGATCAGAGTTGTATGGAATGAAAGTGATGGAGAAACAGAAGTTGAATATGTTTGAGATGAATTGTCTGAGAAGTATGGCTAGGTTTAGGAACAAAGTAGTAATGGAGAGAACGTGTGTAAGAAATGAATTAGCAGCCAGAGTGGATGTGAATGTGTTGAGTTGGTTTGACGATGTAGAGAGAATAGGAAGTGGCCATCTGCTGAGGAAGGTGATGACTGTAAGAGTTGATGGGAGAAGTAAAAGAGGAAAGCCAAGGTTTGAGTTGATGGATGAAATGGAGAAAGCTCTAGGTGATAGGAGGATAGATGTGAGAGAGACAAAAGAGAGGGCTATAAATAGGAATGAATGGCAAGCGATTGCAAAGCAAGTAGGTTATGTTACTGTTTTGTAATCAAAGAAAACTTAAACTGTACAGTATCAGGTTAAAAACTTCAAAATCTCAAAAGCAAATTCCATTCTCTTTTATTCTTAGAAGTCTCTCTTTCTCTCTCTCTCTCTCTCTCTCTCTCTCTCTCTCTCTCTCTCTCTCTCTCTCTCTCTCTCTCTCATGTTATTAAACAATATTTGGCAAAAAAAGAAAGAAGCAAGATACAAAACTAATTATCTATAGTCTAACCTCTCTCTCTCTCTCTCTCTCTCTCTCTCTCTCTCTCTCTCTCTCTCTCTCTCTCTCTCTCTCTCTCTCTCTCTCTAATAATATCGAGTGTAGTTGATGGTGTGTGTAGGCTGTATATGTATACTGTATCTTCTTAAAACCATTTCTTGAAATTAGTTCCTGTTGAATCTATTATCTGCTAAATTTGAACTCTCTCTCTCTCTCTCTCTCTCTCTCTCTCTCTCTCTCTCTCTCTCTCTCTCTCTCTCTCTCTCTCTCTCTCTCTCTAACACCATATTTTGCATTGACATTTAAGTATCCAATGATATGTAAAAGACATCGAGTCAGGAAAAATAATGAAGTAAATAATTGCAATAACTGTTTGATTCAATTATGGCAATATTGTAAGCTTTCTGTTTTCACTAACCCTTCATGAATATATGTCAATTTCATATAAAATAAATCTTATTAACTCCTGTGCTAAGAACATTGCTACATGAAGATACAAAACTCTTGTAATTTATTTACTTAATTGAATAACCACTGTCTAATTTGAAAACTTACAGAGTTACATTGTTCGTCGTTTGATGTAGAACTACCATGAGATGTGTATTTGTTTTATGATGAGACCTATATGAGGCAGGTATGCTTAGTTATATATATATATATATATATATATATATATATATATATATATATATATATATATATATATATATATATATATATATATATATATAGGCCACATGTGTAGATTATCTATATATTTATACATATATAGATATACTTATATAATGCACAGGTTGCAGAGAAACAGTACAGAGAAGAGTAAAGAGATTGTAGGAAGAAAGTAAGCATAGCTATTGGAAGATTTGGGTTAAATGGAAGTCGTCAAGGATAGAGATGGAAATATATCTAATAGGGATGAAGACATAATGAGAAGATGGAGGGAATATTATGAACAACTATTGAACTCTGAAAATGAGAGAGATGAGTTGAAAGAATCACAGAGGGGGGAGGGCCCAGTGATGGAGATATACAGATGTGAAAGGGGTATTGGGTAAAATAAAAAATGGTAAAACACCAGGTCCATCAGAGTTTCGAATTGAAATGGTCAAGATACTATCGACAGAGGGGGAAGAATGGATGCTGGATTTATGAAGACAATATGGGAACAGGAAATAATGCCTAAAGACTGGGAGGAAAGTCTAATGGTATCTATATTCAAGAAGAAAGGTGATGTCAGGGAATGTGGTAACTGCAGGGGAATTTAACTAACAGCATGGTTCGAAAGTTTTTGAGAGGGTACTAGATGAGAGATTGTAAAGATTGGGAAACAGCAGTATGGATTCATGATGGGGAGAGGGACTGTGGATGCCCATTTTATAGTAAGGCAGCTACAGGAAAAGAGACTAGAGGGAAACCAGAAGCTCTAATGTGCTTTAGTAAACCCAGAGAAGGCTTGTGATAGAGTTGCAAGTGAAATAATGTTATGGTGCTTGAGGGAGAGGAAATGCCCAGAGGTTGGTTAGTATGGTTGAGATGTAAAAAAAAAAAAAAAAAAAAAGGACAAAATTAATCTCAGCAGTTAAGAAACAGAAACCTTTGTACTTACTGTTGGAATACACTGGGGATCAGTGTTAAGCCCATTTTTATTTGTGGTGGTTATGAATGTATTAATATTAAGTGAAGGCCTCAAATATGAAGAGTAGTGGGAGTTGCTGTATGCAGATGATTTGGTGATTACCATTGAAAATGAGAAAGACTTACAGAGAACGGTTGTAGAGTGTAGCAGGAGACTTTGGAGAGGAATGGCTTGAGGATGAATGTGTATAAGATTGAGGGTATAGTAAGCAGTAAGGAAGGTAGGTGTACAGGATATCCATATATAATAATAGAAGCTCGGTTATAAAACAGGCGGAACAACTTAGATACTTGGGATCTGCTATAAGTCAAGAGGGAGAATGTGAGGCTGAAGTTGAGAATAGGATAAAAGCAGCCTGGTGGAAGTGACCGGAGGTGCTGGGAGTAGTATGCAATAAGAAAATGCCAATGAAGCTAAGTAAAGATCTATAACACAGTGATAAGACCAGTGTTATTGTGTTGTGTGGAACAGAAATATGGGTTCTAAGATGTAAAGAAGAAGCAAAGCTTTAGAGAACATAGATGAAAATGCTGAGGTGGGTTATGGAAATATTATTAATTGAAAGAATGGAAAATGATGATATAAAAAGAATGATAGGTTAGTAAAGATTGCAGAGGTGATAAGAGTGTTACGATTGAAATGGCATGAGCAAGCGTTGAGGATTGATGGGGGAGAGAGCTTAGACTGAACCTGTTAGTGTGCGCTGGGAAGATGGAGTGGGAGGTAGAGAATTAGATGTCGGGGTAAGGTGAAGGATGGTCTGGAGAGACGAGGATTGGTGGAAGAAGATGCCATTGATAGAAAGTACTGAAGAAAATGCATCAGCCAACAGTCCTCTTAATATAGGGATAATATTGGGGAAGAAGTGTGTGTGTGTGTGTGTGTGTGTGTGTGTGTGTGTGTGTGTAGAGAGAGAGAGATATGGGTAATATGTATATAATATATGCACATGCATCTATATATATATATATATATATATATATATATATATATATATATATATATATATATATATATAGCTAAATAGATATGTGTTAGTGTGTATTTACACTGAATAATTTAGACGAGAAGAGAAAATTTTGCATTATTTGTAATCAAGTTGATTTCTTTTGGCAAACAAGCAGGGTTTCCATATAACCATAACCATTAAAGAAATTTAGTACTTATTTAAGATGGAATTATGTAGATTTATAATACTCAGTTCAGCTAAAGAAACAATTCAGGGAGATTGAATACGGAGGGAATAAGTGGTCAGAAAATACTGTAGAGTTATCTAGTTTAACTTCCAAAGTCACTGATGTCACTGCAGATGCACCTAGATGATGCTCAACATACATTGAGATAAAAAAATATACTTTAACTTGTATAGATAAACCTATATTGGGGAGTCGATGGCTCATGAAAAAATGTCTGAAGATAATTTTGAGTATTTTAAACCAGTTGATGTAAGTCACTGAATTGGTCTAGATTCTGATGATACTGAAACTGCCATTTTGGTGTAGCATCTTTAGGTATAAGATGATAAATACACTCCTGAGTGTGGATCATTAGAAAAATATGAATATTTTATTCAAAACATCTTGCAAACCAATATCAACAACCTCCAAAAGAACAATGGAACTATGAAAGCCACCTGCTGCCTTGCAGGTTATAATATAGCCAAAACATTAGACCTGTAAAGAATAGACGCTCTTGGAGCCTTCCTTGGAAGCTGCACCCCAGAAGGTCCAGCCACCGCCAAATCTGCAAACCTGATGCTGACAACTACAGAAAATGCATCTTCAAGATGTCCTAGACTGAAATGACCAATGAACTACTGGAGGCTATAAACACATGCACTCACTACTATAATGAGGTGGGCGAACATCTTATAAATATATCCTTTACTGTGAGTAGTGTACGCATACTCTTTTAATTCATGGTGTATTTAGATATACTTCAATAATTCAATACATTATCACAAATAGTTAAAGTTAAATAAAGCATAACTTGTATATTCTTCGTGATTTTTTCAAAATTAGGTCTTATTGTTGTTTCAAACAGAGAGAGAGAGAGAGAGAGAGAGAGAGAGAGAGAGAGAGAGAGAGAGGTGGGGGGGAGAAAAAATTAAATAATTGGCAGACTTTTCTTTGTCAAAATAACAAAGATCCAATAATCTATCACATGTGGAAAAGAACTAATAAGAAAAGGTATTTAGTCCTACATATGACCTAAACTAGTGTCACACTAGAAGTTTAATGGTGTAAAAAGATACACACCAGGTAAGTAAGAATAACCAAAATAAGCTAATTTTCCTCTGTTTTAAAGACTAGCTAAGATATTTAAAATCATCAGCATAACCACACAGGTAAATAAATGTCTTGGCAGAACCTCATTTGATCTCTCGTTATGTCAACGGGTGACCTACGTCTATTTCGACAGGTTTAAAAGTATGATCTTGAATTGATTGTTCTTTTCAGTGATAAGTTTTCGAATTGACAGAAGTTTTGAGTTATTCAAAGTTGATTTCCAATGTCATTTTCGTATGTCAAAAGATCATTCGACAATTAGGTCATATCGGGAATAAAACTTCTAGGATACTGTGTAGCATTGAGCCTCACGATGGAAATGGCATGACTTTAAGAATTAACTGCATACCTAGTACAGTACTAAGAGCAGGATGGTAGCCTACTGTCTGGGAAGATCTGAATTTTGCGTAAAGGAAGGTCAGAATTAGGAAAAATCTTATGCACCATGCATAATGAACTAATTGAACGAGAGAGAGAGAGAGAGAGAGAGAGAGAGAGAGAGAGAGAGTACGTCAACTTGAAAAGTATTTGTAATTTGCATTTAGTCTTACGTTAAATTGACTTAGGTGAGACATGGCATGGTTCTTACAACGTTGAACCTGGAATACCAAATCCAATCATTTCTTCTACAAGTTCCATTTTTTGTTCTATCGTGATATAATGAGCTAAAACCTATGTTCATAATAAATTGGATAACCATTGCATTGAGGCTATGTTTTCTCTCTTTAGAAACTTTTATGAACTTTTCACGTGAGATTCAAGCAATTCGTAAATTTCATTTTTTATAACATTTGCATTTTTTGTATAAAGACGTTTTGTTTAACTTTCGATCGGTAATTGAAGTTAGTATGGCTGTCATAAACAGTGGAGTAGCTGGTGCTTTCAGTAATTGTATTGTTTTATATCCATCGTCTAAGACATTTTCTTCTCATAATATATAGTATGTAACTTTGTAAGTATGTTCACATTAATGCCGGTAATGTAATTTCTCTGCATCGTACCTAACTTGTCGTTTATGTGAATGTGAACGAAAGTAAGCTATGAAATCATAATGTTTTTGATGAAATTTTCGTGAGAATGGGCACGTAGGGCATACGTGACCAATATCCAGGGGTTTAGCTAAACATGTTGGGGGGCCAGGAAGGCCTAGTTAGTGAAGATTCAACCCCCCCCCCCCACACACACACCCGTTGATGCGTTAGTGGTAATTTTAAAAGTATAATTACATATTTTTATTTTCTGACTCATGGACATGGAGGCCTTTTTATCAATAATTCCTTATGAATAACAGCTGTGGCACACCATTCCAACAAAAGTATAGGCCTCTCTCTCTCTCTCTCTCTCTCTCTCTCTCTCTCTCTCATCTTGTATTTGGATGTCAGTACCTTTTTCTTTCTTGAGTAAAGATTCAGTTTTGCAGTGCAGTCTTTCACACCAGCTACATTCTCTCTCTCTCTCTCTCTCTCTCTCTCTCTCTCACGAGTTCTTAGAAATTTCTCTCCACGCAATACTCTCTCTCTCTCTCTCTCTCTCTCTCTCTCTCTCTCTCTCTCTCCAAAATAGTCCTATTTAAATGAAAATACGGATCGAAGCGGGATCTGTAGGCAGTTTCAATTAAGGTCTTGATGTCAAATTTGCTGAAAAAACTTTATATTGAATCGTCCTTTTTTTTCTTTTTAGAAGTATCACCATTTTTTTTATTTGAGACTTTTTTTTACATTAGATAAATATTCCAACTAAGTTAGGGAAGGATTATTTGATTCTGTTATTGATTAATAAAATTATTCTCTCTCTCCCTCTCTCTCTCTCTCTCTCTCTCTCTCTCTCTCTCTCTCTTACGATAATCTAGTCATATAATGTATTTAGTTTTCCATATAACTGAATTAATTCAGGAATATCAATTAAAACTATCTAAATTCGTTTCTTCCTTGTAACTTGTTCCGTGGTAAAAACTACTGGTAGGATAATTACTCCGAATGAGGTACCTGTGCTTTTGGCCAGCCAATTAGGAGCCGCCATTTTCGTCTTTGTTAAAACTAAAAGAATGTGGAGTTTCTGATTGGCTGTTAACCACCGGACAGAACTTGAAGTTTTACATCGATATTCCCTTCATCAGTTTGGTCTGTGATCTCAGTGGGAGTGCATTTCCATCGGCTGTTTTGACGGTTACTGCAACGGTAAGATTTCTTTTTTTTTTTTTCTCTCCAAGAAATGTTTGAGTGAATAGTTACGTGAATCGTAACTCAATTTGTTTTTTTAAAGCACTTGAATGGTTTGGTTTCTTCTAAGAAAAGAAATCGGTTCATATTAAATACAGGGGAAAACTTCACTTTATTATAGACTACCAAACTATTTGTTGAAAAAGCTACAAAATGTCATGAACAGAGCTGCCAGATTGATCAAAGGTTTACCTCGCCGAGAAAGAACACCAGCGCTGATTGATTTACATTGGCTGCCAATTAAGGCAAGAATTATTTATAAGATATGTCTTATGACTTAAGCTCTACATTTTGAAAGACCAAAATACATGAGCAATTTACTGAGTGCCTTTCACCTTGACACTTCTATGATCTAGAGACATAGTGTAGATCGTCATAGATTGATTGAACCAAGATGCAATTCAGATATTGGTTTTAGAGCTTTTGCAACGTGTGCACCAAGGCTGTACAATAAGCTGCCTGAAAATATCAAGAACAGTGAAAATTTGCAGATTTTTAAAAAGTTGAAAACCCACGTATTCACTGAATGCTACGATTTGAATGACAAGTGCATTAAACAAGATTATAGATGTTAACTCAACGTGTACGAGGGAGGCCCTGCGGAGCTCTGCGTCAACAGCGGAGGGGGGCCTTGGAGACTTCTCACAAGTAAACAAGTAAATCAAATGTTAGATCGTTCAGCGGTGTCTGTAGTAAAGCGAAGTACGAAGTTTTGATAAATTTTAGCCTTAATTGGTTTATCGGAATGTGAACGACACTGGCAACTACATTAAAGCTTTAAGCTTGGCACGATTAGATTGCGGTGATATGGTCGGACTCAAAAATGCTCCTGCAATTCAAATGTTAACATCTGTTTTTTCAATGATTGCCCATTTTCCCCCTTGCTGTGTATTTCTGTTCATATCCAATCATTCTATAAAAGTAATGAGGACAGAAGATTGTATATCTATTGCTTATGAAAGGGCATAACTTTACGGTAGGTACACTGTTTTAAGATTTGATAAAATGTAGATTCACAAAATGGTAAATACAATATTTCCAGAAGTTACTAGTGTTTAGCGTAATTTCTTTACGGAAAATCTGTTTTGCTTTCTTTGCATATCCCCAATATGGGGTATGTCACTTTGAGAAACTTTGTAGTAAAAAAAATGCAGTTCTCTCAAGTATTTGTTTATTTAACATAAAACACGATATGCAGCGTGATTATGCAAAATACATACGAACGTATACGTTAAACTGATTTTGTTGCTCCTGTATAGAGTAGGGTTCCCCTACGCGATAGGACCAAGAAAGCAGTCTTTAAAGTAACATACATGGCTTTACTGCAATAACCTTTATCCACAACGGCTATCCGTAACGTACACTTGGCCTCAGTTGTCATGTCCTAGCAGGGTCTAGCTTTAGGGGGAATGTGAGGGCTCCCTTACAACCCGCCCCTCTTACTCTAAAATTGTTTGGGTTCCATTATTAAGGGAAGTCATCAAATCATTTAACAGCGTTCCTGCGATAAGTTGCTTTAAAGAAATTAATTGGATTACTGTGAGTAATTTTCTATAAATGGTAGCTCGTAGCCTACAGTATATCAAAGAATAAAATTGTATAGTAATTATATGGTTAGTGAAATACTCCTGTAATGTATGAAACTGTAAATTTTCCGTTTTAACTTTTTAGAATGAGATTAGTCTTGTCCTTGACGCCCAAATATAACAACCTTTAACAAATTAGTGAAAAGGATGCTTTCCGGTCTATCCTAAAGGGTTGTTGAGTTTTAACTGGAGGAGGGGTATATTCTTAATTTTCCAGGAGGAGGCTGTACAATGTGCAGTGTTTTAGTGTAGGTTAGACTTGCAACGCTTCCTTGAGAAATATCCCGTCAATAATTACTGCGTTTACACTTCAAATCATTGAAGTGGTAGAAGTAAAGCCTGTTGGATTATTCGTGACTTGAACTTCTTACTTCCGGTAGTGGATATTCTCTGGTGTCGTACATTATTCATCCAAATTGCCCCATCTTTAATTCATTATCCTCGATTTTTCTTGAGTTTGCTGAGTGTGTTAATTTTGCACGGCTAATCTCGACATCAGAGACGACTCTTACCAAAAGGTGAAAATGATTAGCGAATGAAATTTCACATCTGATCTAGAATTGTCTTCAGTATTGAATGAAATTAACATTTGAAAATACTGATAATTGCACAATTAAGGATATTTAATTGTTTGTTAATTACGGTAGCCTCAGTACGTGTGGCCTAAAAATAAATTTATCTGGATTTCTAGATGCTAATGTTGTCATTGTTGGTGTGGCTATCCTAGAATATTTATTCTTTAAAGTTTGTGTAACAACTTTTGGACACACGAGAGAATATTCCCACGTAAGGAGTAAAGTTTGGTCTTGGGTCTCTCTGCCGAGTAATAGTGGAATGAGCAAATTCTCTTGTTTGTGAGGATTGGAAGTTTACATACTCTCTCCTCATGATGAGCATTACCTCGAAAAATTGTAGGAAACCACAGTAAGCATTTTTCTTATAGACGTATTGGCCCGTGACATTTTTTGCCTCTTCGCTATGTTTTTCTTTGCTAGTAAGTCGTAATCTAGATCTTTGCCCACATTGAAGAATCTGTAATGTTTACCGTTACTTGAAAGTGCCTGTGGTCACTGTGATCCTGTTATTTAGCCTACCTCCCAGTTGTTACCTCCGCCAACTAAGTTGAAGGGAGGCTATGGTTTACCCCGTTTGTGTGTAACAGCTTTTTGGCCACGATTTTATCCGTAGAGTAATGAACTTGCAGGGATTAACTTGTATAAGAAGCTGAAAATTAATAAATTTTTGAAGGTAAAAGTAAAAGGTTAAGGTCACGGTCAAGCAAATTTTCCAATTCACATAATAAGCCATACGGTTCGACATCGTTGTCTAAGACTTCAAACTTTGTTCACCTTTTGAGTGTATGGAAATCCACGCCAATTGATATATGATAAGGTCAAAGATCAAGGTCGAGCAAAAGGTGTAAGGAATAAGCTGCAGCGTCGGAGCTCTGCATTCTACCTAGTGCCCCTTTAGATATCATTGCCATATGTGATTTGAATTATATTGAAAAAACATATTGAGAACCTTGTATTGAAAGATATTTGTAGTTTGTTTTAAAAAGTCTTAGTAGCTTTTGATGCTCTAATTACTACAATCTTATACAGAAACCATCTGATTCAGATTGCTTGTTAGTGACCAGATAATTGCATTTTATTTTAGTGCTCGTTGATCCTGTTAACCGTAAGGCCCACATTTACCAACTTGAATGGACGGGAGCTGGTGCCAAATTTCTTATTCAACTTTTAACTATTAGATTGCATAAGTGTTTGATAGGTACAGGTGGCCACAGGAATGTGAGTATTCGTTAAGGTACCTTTCTTAACCATAAATCAAGTGGGTTGGTTTTGAAAACAGGCTTATTGCTTACACAGATATGACTGCATTAATCTTACCTTTGGGGTGTAGACTTTACTTGCTAAATTCCCTGAAAGATGTATAGCTCAACTAAATTGCAAGAGAGCAATTAATTTGGAAGTTGAACCATAAGTTCTGAATAATCACCAACATGTATAGGGCATTAGTTCTTCTCTGCTCCGTTTCGTTGACAGTAGATTGCTTGCAGTGTTCACAGCATAAACAAAATTGAAAAACTTTTCATATCAATAGCAGTGGTAACGACAGTTAAGATAAGCTACAGAAGAAATAAGGAAATTTGAAATAGCAAATCTTAAGCTTGATCTCCCAATGAAAGAATTGGAGGTTGATATAATCCTTATTTTAGTCTTGCAAGGGGTCATCAGCTCAGGGCACTAATGGGATACATTAACGCTTCTGACCTCTGGCCATTTCGATAGGTCCTCAGTCTGTATCAATGTTGATTAGAAGTAGAATGGAGTGTATCGTAGTTAAACCTGCCTGCCAATCTGTTTGATGAGGATAAGAAATTCTCTCAAGCTCGATAGTTTCTAGTAGTGTGGAACCTCGCCATCCTTGTGAGCTAGGGATGGCGGTTGGGGGAACTTTTGTCGACCTGCCGAGTCATCAACAGCCATTGCCTGAGCCTCCCTGATCTTAGCTTGGAGAGAGGGCTTGTGGGCTGATCATAATCCTGTCACTTGCCTCTGACAATGATGAGTGACCTTTAAACTTTTCAAGGTGTTAAACCAGAAGGTGGGTAGAGTTGTTTGAGCAGTGGCTGTAGTAACATTTGAAACGCTTAAAGGATTACAAAGGCTGTATTTGTTTTAAAGTTAGATCTTATGAACTAAGGACTAGGGCTATTAAGAAACACTCGTGTGGAGAGGCATAGATAGAACTTTGAAATTGTATTGAAAAAGTTTCCATGTATCAATGTAAGATCCTTACTAAACTTAAAAGGAAAAAGGCGGAGGGTGTTGCTGAATAAATTTTGCTTTTAGATTGGCATTGGTATGTTAGTTAATTGAACATTAATTTCAATGTTTAATTCAGATTTGTAAAATTGAATGTTAATTTTCTTTTACAGTCTGTAGCCTTACTTGGCTATCGTCTATGGAGATTTTAAAGAAACCTGTTGGTTTTGAAATGGAGGAAACGGGCTGGCCGTGAGGAAACGGGCTGGCCGTGAGGAAACGGGCTGGCCGTGAGGAAACGGGCTGGCCGTGAGGAAACGGGCTGGCCGTGAGGAAACGGGCTGGCCGTGAGGAAACGGGCTGGCCGTGAGGAAACGGGCTGGCCGTGAGGAAACGGGCTGGCCGTGAGGAAACGGGCTGGCCGTGAGGTGGCGGAAACGGGCTGGCCGTGAGGTGGCGGAAACGGGCTGGCCGTGAGGAAACGGGCTGGCCGTGAGGAAACGGGCTGGCCGTGAGGAAACGGGCTGGCCGTGAGGTGGCGGAAACGGGCTGGCCGTGAGGTGGCGGAAACGGGCTGGCCGTGAGGAAACGGGCTGGCCGTGAGGAAACGGGCTGGCCGTGAGGAAACGGGCTGGCCGTGAGGTGGCGGAAACGGGCTGGCCGTGAGGTGGCGGAAACGGGCTGGCCGTGAGGTGGCGGAAACGGGCTGGCCGTGAAATGGCGGAAACGGGCTGGCTGTGAAATGGAGTTAACCTGCTGGTGTTAAAAGGTTGTATGCTCTGTAGTTTTAGTAATTATCATCTTTATATCGGTTTCAAATCAAATTTCAAACGTAAATGACAAGGTTAATTTTTGTTTAAACCTATTTGTAAAACTTGTTGAATATAAAATGTATTAGATACCGTCATCCTTGGTTATTTAAAGAATTTTTCAAACTTCAAAATATTTAGAATATTCCTTAGGTTATTTCAAGTACTTTTAACCCCTTCAAAAGATCTTGGAATATTCTTAATTGTCCAAAGCCATGGACAAGAAATTGACCGAAAGAAAGAGAAATTAAGATAGAGGTGCTTATTCATTTTATACAAGATTATTGGCATGGTTGTCAATGAATGATGAAAGTTTACTAGTTATTAAAAATTGAAGGATACTCAAGGTAGAAAATGTCTTGATTGAATCTATAGTGGTTGGAGGAGTAAGCAGCTGAATTTTTTCTTTTTTTTTGGGGGGGGGGGGGGGAGGGGAGGAGGCGACATTGATTGTTCTTTAGACGGGTTAAGGTTTGGTTCGCTGATGGATGATGGATTAAGGCTTGCTTGTTGGGTTAGTGTGGATTATTGGATTACTGTTTGGATTGCTGATTGTTTAGAGAATAAATTATCGATGGCTGTTTGAATTATTGATGGCTTTGAATTTCTGATAGCTGCTTGAATTATTGATGGCTGTTTGAATTATTGATGGCTGTTTGAATTATTGGTGGCTGTTTGAATTATTGGTGGATTGGATTGAATTTTTGATGGATTAAGGATTCGAATTTTTGAATTAACGTTTGGATTATCTTTGAATTAAAGTTTGAACTATTCTTGGATTAAAGTTTGGATTATTGATGGATTAACGTTGAATTGTTGTTGAATTGTTATAGTATGGCTTAACAGATTAAGGTTTTGTTTGACAGAATAAGATTTGATTATCAACAGTATAAGGTTTAGTTTTGACAGGATAAGGTTTAGTTTTGACAGGATAAGGCTTAGTTTAACAGTATAAGGTTTAGTTTTGACAGGATAAGGTTTAGTTTTGACAGGATAAGGTTTAGTTTTGACAGGATAAGGTTTAGTTTTGACAGGATAAGGTTTAGTTTTGACAGGATAAGGTTTAGTTTTGACAGGATAAGATTTAGTTTTGACAGGATAAGATTTAGTTTAACAGGATAAGATTTAGTTTAACAGGATAAGGTTTAGTTTAACAGGATAAGGTTTAGTTTAACAGGGTAAGGTTTAGTTTAACAGGGTAAGGTTTAGTTTAACAGGGTAAGGTTTAGTTTAACAGGGTAAGGTTTAGTTTTGACGGGATGAGGTTTAGTTTTGACGGTATGAGGTTTAGTTTAACAGGGTAAGGTTTAGTTTAACAGGGTAAGGTTTAGTTTAACAGGGTAAGGTTTAGTTTAACAGGATAAGGTTTAGTTTTGACAGGATAAGGTTTAGTTTTGACAGTATAAGGTTTAGTTTTGACAGTATAAGGTTTAGTTTGACAGGATAAGATTTAGTTTTGACAGGATAAGATTTAGTTTTGACAGGATAAGATTTAGTTTAACAGGATAAGGTTTAGTTTAACAGGATAAGGTTTAGTTTAACAGGATAAGGTTTAGTTTAACAGGATAAGGTTTAGTTTAACAGGGTAAGGTTTAGTTTGACAGGGTAAGGTTTAGTTTGACAGGATAAGGTTTAGTTTGACAGGATAAGGTTTATTTTAACAGGGTAAGGTTTAGTTTAACAGGGTAAGGTTTATTTTAACAGGGTAAGGTTTATTTTAACAGGATAAGGTTTAGTTTAACGGGATAAGGTTTAGTTTAACGGGGTAAGGTTTAGTTTAACAGGATAAGGTTTAGTTTAACAGGATAAGGTTTAGTTCAACAAGGTAAGGTTTAGTTTAACAGGATGAGGTCTATTCTAACAGGGTAAGGTTTAGTTTTGACAGGATAAGGTTTAGTTTTGACAGGATAAGGTTTAGTTTTGACAGGATAAGGTTTAGTTTAACAGGGTAAGGTTTAGTTTAACAGGGTAAGGTTTAGTTTTGACAGGATAAGGTTTAGTTTTGACAGGATAAGGTTTAGTTTAACAGGATAAGGCTTAACAGGATAAGGTTTAGTTTAACGGGGTAAGGTTTAGTTTAACAGGATAAGGTTTAGTTTAACAGGATAAGGTTTAGTTTAACAGGATAAGGTTTAGTTCAACAAGGTAAGGTTTAGTTTAACAGGATGAGGTCTATTCTAACAGGGTAAGGTTTAGTTTTGACAGGATAAGGTTTAGTTTTGACAGGATAAGGTTTAGTTTTGACAGGATAAGGTTTAGTTTAACAGGGTAAGGTTTAGTTTTGACAGGATAAGGTTTAGTTTTGACAGGATAAGGTTTAGTTTAACAGGATAAGGCTTAACAGGATAAGGTTTAGTTTAACAGGATAAGGTTTAGTTTGACAGGATAAGGTTTAGTTTTGACGGGATGAGGTTTAGTTTTGACGGGATGAGGTTTAGTTTAACAGGGTAAGGTTTAGTTTAACAGGGAAAGGTTTAGTTTAACAGGGAAAGGTTTAGTTTTGACAGGATGGGGTTTAGTTTAACAGGGTAAGGTTTATTTTAAAAGGGTAAGGTTTATTTTAAAAGGGTAAGGTTTAGTTTTGACAGGATAAGGTTTAGTTTTGACAGGATAAGGTTTAGTTTAACAGGATAAGGTTTAGTTTTGACAGGGTAATAAGGTTTAGTTTAACAGGGTAAGGTTTAGTTTAACAGGGTAAGGTTTAGTTTTAACAGGATAAGGTTTAGTTTTAACAGGATAAGGTTTAGTTTTACCAGGATAAGGTTTAGTGTTAACAGGATAAGGTTTAGTGTTAACAGGTTTAACAGGGTAAGGTTTAGTTTAACAGGTTTAACAGGGTAAGGTTTAGTTTAACAGGGTAAGGTTTAGTTTAACAGGGTAAGGTTTAGTTTAACAGGATAAAGTTTAGTATGTCTACAGAATTAAGGATTGGTTTGTCAACGGACTAAAATTTAGACAATTAGGTTTTAGTTTGTAGGCAGATTAGGGGTTTAAGATTAGGGACTAGTTTATTGACGGAATAAGGTTTAATTTTGTGCTGGAATAAGATTTAATTTTACATCTTTAGTTTGTCAAAAGAATAAAGTTTAGATGGTTGACGGAATAAGGTATTTTTCTTGGATTTTTTTACTGAAGGTTTAGTGTTCAAGGGATTAAATTTAGGTTGTCGACTCAGTAAAGTGCTTGTCGACAGAAAAGTGCTTGTCAACAGAGTAAGGCTGTGTATAGACTATTAGGTTTTAATTTGTAGATAGATTAGGTGTGACAGAATAAGGTTTGGCTTCTTAGAGTAAGGTTTTTTTTCGACTAAGATTTAGCTGGTTATCGGAATAAGGTGGAATAGTTTAGTTTTTTTTTTTCTGCTGAAAAAGCTTTAGCCTATCAAGGGACCAATTTTTTTTTTCAGTTATATGAAGTCAGTTTGTTGACAGTAAGTCATAGCTTTTCAGAATAAGGTATCGTTTGTTAATGGAATATTTTTTTTGTCAATAGTGTTTGTATACATATTAGGGTATAGTTTGTAGTCCTATTAAGGTTTAGTTTTGGTAACTGAATGCTGTTCATATGCGGACGGAATAATGTATAGTATGTTGACTAAATTAACTGTAGTTTGTTGACTGAATTGTTAATTTGTCAATGTAATAAGGTTTAGTTTGTCAACAGTTTAGTTTGTCAACGGAATTTATACCTTGTTGATGGGATAAGGGTATTTTCTAAACATTATTTTTGTTGACAGAAATAGTATTCAAGTTGTCGACAAAGATTAGTTTTCGAAGGTATGTAGTTTGTTGATATAAGGTATATCTTTTTTTTCGTTAGAATAAGGTGGTTTGACAGAAATTCAGTTGACAGAATAAGGTTTAGTTTGTGGACAAATTGAGGAATAGTTTGTGGACAAATTGAGGAATAGTTTGTGGACAAATTGAGGAATAGTTTGTGGACAAATTGAGGAATAGTTTGTGGACAAATTGAGGAATAGTTTGTGGACAAATTGAGGAATAGTTTGTGGACAAATTGAGGAATAGTTTGTGGACAAATTGAGGAATAGTTTATGGACAAATTGAGGACTAGTTTGTGGACAAATTGAGGAATAGTTTGTAGACAGATTAAGGTTCTGTGGACAGATTAAGGTTATACTTCGACAGATTAAAGTTAATTTCTAAAAAATGAAGGTTATACTTCTACAGATTAAGGTTCCATGTCGACAGATCTTTTTTTTTTTTTTTTTGACAGAAATGAGTATAATTGAACATTATTGGTACGTTATTGAAATAATTAGTTAAAATATTTGTAGCTCTATTAATCTATTTACATTAAAATATCTCATTAACTTGTGTGATATCATACAGGATTATAAGCGAGCCATATTAATCTAACTAGCTCATCTTTTTTTTTTTTTTTTTTTTTTTTTTTATAAATTAGTTCCTATAATTTTGCTGGTTTTTTTTTTTCGGAATAAGGTTTCTGTTAAGATTTTGTAGGCAAATTAAGGGTTAGTTTGTAGACAAATGGATAGTTTGTGGACAGATAAAGGGTTAGCGTGTAGATTGAATTAATTCATACAGAATACTGGTTAGTGTTTGAACAGATTTTCTGGTCAATGAAGGTAGAACAATTTAGTCGAACAGTATTTCAGAGTATAATTTCATACTGTGATTATTTTAAGACTACTATACTTTTTCTTAAATTTATTAAAATGTATCGCAAGTGAAGTAAACTTTCCTTAATCGGATGTAGATATATGAATTGGACATTATAATCAAGTGACTATTCTTTTTAAGAGGAAAGATCATGTCAAAATATTTATACTGCTGAAAAGGTTTTAGTTCGCTACGTAATCTGGTTCCCAATTTTACCATCCAGCTTTAAAGTTAAAGTATGTGCCAATTTTACTTATGAGGAATTGAGGATTGATCTTTTTTTATTTTGATATTTTGTAAAATTTCATGAGATTGAGTTTTATTTTTGAACTAATATTTAAGTCGTTTAGACCTGGGATATTCATTAGCAACATCATTAAGGAAGGTTCAGTAATTTCTGTGTAAAAATTACATTCTCATTCCATTGCTTGTGTATCTTTCTTGTTTACTTGTTTTGGGTTTAAATCCAACCCTCCACTGAAGTCGAGTGAACTACTTCTCGGGCGGGTTCATATTAATAATCTAACTAAACATTTTCATTATAACTTATACAATTCTTTGATTGTAGCATCTTCCAAATCATATGATCTTGTGAAAAGTAATGTCTTTAGTTTCTTCTTAAATTCAATTCCTCCCTTTAGGAGGTTAGGTCCTTCATTTCAGTTGGCAGTTTATTATCTCTATAAGTTCCTCGCACAGAAGGTGGTCAAGGTCTCTTGGATGAGGAATGCTGGATTAAGTCCATATGGCAACATTATGTTCAGACACAAAATTACCTGAATTAAGGAATCATGATTTTAGATAAGTCGGGATAATCTTTAAGCTAAAAATAGGTTAGTAAACAAGGATGATAGGAGTCACTAGATTGTTGAATTACGGTATGCTAATCATTAGATTGATGCAGGCTAAGTTAGTTTATCGATCGAATTGTACTATAAAAAGTCATTTTTTTTTAGCGAGGCAGATTTGCACCGACACGCAGGGGTGCCCTTTTAGCTCGGAAAAGTTTCCTGATCGCTGATTGGTTGAAAAAGATAATTCCAACCAATCAGCGATCAGGAAACTTTTCCGAGGTAAAAGGGCACCGCTGCGGGTCGGTGCAAATGCGCCTCATTAAAAGAAATTGACCATAGTTAATAGATTAGTGTAGGCTAAATTAGTCTTGAATTAATACATGATTACATATAGGGTTAGGATTGAGTTATCTGATGCAGTAAGGTGGGATATGCTAGTTCCTGTAACAAAATCGGTGTAGAATAGGTTTAGGTGGTAGTTTTTGTTTGTGGGTTACTGGAATACCAATATCTCTAGGGAAAAGAGAATTAAAGGTGAGGTGATGCCTCATTTGATATTTAGGAGTCATGATTTCCCTGAGATGTTAAGGGAATTGGTCAGAGTTTTTTTTTTTTTTTTGTGGTATCAAGTCTTACAGGCCACGTGCCATTCTACTTATTTTATTATAAGAAATTAGTGAAATTGACAGACTATTTCGAATTCGAGAATTCGAGAGAGAGAGAGAGAGAGAGAGAGAGAGAGAGAGAGAGAGAGAGAGAGAGAGAGAGAGAGAGAGAGAGAGTGGGTTAGAGTAATATTAAACCAATAAACAATTAAATGGAGAATGAATTAAACGAGAGAGAGAGAGAGAGAGAGAGAGAGAGAGAGAGAGAGAGAGAGAGAGAGTAGGTTAATGGTAAACCAATGAATGGTTGAATGACGAATTATAAAAAGAGAGAGAGAGAGAGAGAGAGAGAGAGAGAGAGAGAGAGAGAGAGAGAGAGAGAAGAGAGAAAGAGAGAGAAAGAGAGAAGAGAGAAGAGGAGAAAGAGAGAAAGAGAGGGTTGATTAGAGTAATATTAAACCAATAAACAATTAAATGGAGAATGAATTAAACGAGAGAGAGAGAGAGAGAGAGAGAGAGAGAGAGAGAGAGAGAGAGAGAGAGAGAGAGAGAGAGAGAGAGAGAGAGAGAAAATGAGTTTTCAGGAAACATGAATTTGTACATATTTTCTTTTGAACTATCTTCTAATTTCTTAGATTAATCCTCTATTCTATTCCCAGGGTTGAAATAATTCTACCATCGAAGAAAATCCTAACTTGAAGATGTGAAGATTCCACTGCAGGAACCACACGGACCATACCGGATGAAGTTTAAAGGAGCCTTTTGGAGTTGCAATTGAAAAACGACCGGCAGATAGCCTCAACTTCTTCGAAACAGATGCCAGAAGAGTTGCCGTGCAGAAAATTAGAATTGACAGTAACTTGTTTTGAAATTGCAAGAGTAATTTAAAACTTGATAGTCATTGAGAAGTTCTCAGAATTAGTCATTTAAATCGCTGGGTAGTCATTTTAGAGCTGGCAATCTTACAGGCTTCATGTTTTAATTCCTGTGAAATTTACTCTTAACTTTTTTTCGTATTAGTTTTCAATTGTCATTTTCATTAAACTCTGAGTTAATTAACACTTAAGAGCTTGATTTTGGTTATGTCTAGAAAACCTTAACATTAAAGCAGGGTTATCAGGTTCGGAGGGGTGTTTTGGCCATGTCTCCTGTACGTCAGTCGTTTATAATTAAAGTAATTTACTATAGAGAAGTATAAACATCTGCAAGATTAAGTTCTGGCCAAGTAACATTAAATGGCGAAGTTATTTTATAGTAAAAGTAACAAGATTATCAGAAGTCTCTATAGTTTCCTGTTGGGGTTCTCAACCCACTTGTTTTGAAAGCTCTAAGCTGTTAAGTTTAGGGGCAGCATTTTCGTTGATAGATTCAAACCCTTATAAATTTACTCATTTGAACTTTCAAAATTATTCATTTAAACTTTTAAATAATGGTTCATTGAAACTACTTCCAAGTAATTAATTCCTACCTCTACAAAATTATTTATTCAAACCTTTACAAAATGATTCATTCAGACTTATAACAAAACAATGTTCGAAGTGGCATGTTAAGCAAATACCTATAAATCGCTTCCAAAAATGAAAACAGGATTAGTTTTAAGTACTTTTAATTTAATTAAGCCTTATAGACTGCCAGTTACTACTATTAGTTTTATTAAAGGGGTGTAAAGGTTTTTACTAAAATTTACAAATTTACATATAAATTCTATATAAATGCTACTGGTATTTGAGAATTTCTCTTGTATTTTTCATGGTTACGTAAGGAAATTGACGCTCTGTTTGATAAGCAAGCCTATATTTTTTGAAATTGCACTTTAATACTAAGTCGCTAATACCCGATCTGTGTCTGAGAGTAGAAGCAATTGTCAGTTTCCTTAAGACCTTATTTAGTCCATTTTTTTTACTTAAGAACAAGTTGCTTGTACGTTTGACTGTCATTACATTTATAATACTCTGCTGATGTGATCAGTGTCTCATTTAGACGTTAACTATTTGTTGCTATACCATTGCATCTATTCTGCTATACCTTTAATTTTATTAATCTATTTTTTCATCTTTTCTGCTGTTACATTGCATCTATTATGCTATACTTTTGCCTCTGTTCTCCTATGCCATTATTTTTACTAACATTTTTTCATCTATTCTGCTATACCATTGCATCTATTTTGGCATCTATTAAGCTATGCCGTTGCATCTATTCTACTATGCCATTGCTTCTATTCTCCTGTACTATTGCATCTGTTCTCCTATACTATTGCATCTATTCAGCTATACTATTGCATCTATTCTGTTATACTTTTGCATCTTCTCCTTTTTATCTAATTTTAGCATTTGTTGAAATATTTAAAGTTTCATCTTCAAACCCTTTTTGATACACACTATCTTGTTTTAAATAATTCTCCATAAATAGTTTTTTTAGATGCTTTTAGAAGCAAATTTTGCTTGCGTTAGTAATCATAAGAGATAAATCTTGTAATAATTTTGTATCTCCATTTATCACACCTGTTAGTATTTCAAAATTTTTTATCGTATTTCGGTAGTGTAGTAAAATAATTGCTAAAATCACAATGAAATCTTCCAACTTAGTATAACTTATATTAAAATACTGAACGATGATTTCATGAAATCAGAAATAACACAAATGCACACTTAAGTTATGTTGAATGCTACTTTGTAAAATACGTAATTGCACTTAAAGAAAAAAAAAGTTAGAGTATCCGACGACAACAAAGGTTGCAAAATATTTGCCACTAGTACTTAAAGATGCTATATTTCTCTCTCTCTCTCTCTCTCTCTCTCTCTCTCTCTCTCTCTCTCTCTCTCTCTCTCTCTCTCTCTCTCGAATTGGTTTTATAGTACCATCTGTAATTGTCTCTAAAACTTAATTCAATAAAATCCAATGTTCAAATTTTTTTTGAGTAATTAACCCATTTGTTTAAAGTTTCTTACAAGCTTTTTAGGGCTTAAATGTGGTATAATGACTGACGTAATTGTCATAATCTTTTAAATTTATAAAATGAAGTTCTCTGATGCAGTCTCACGTATAAACCTTGTTTTAAGTAACCAAATTACTTGAATCATATGACAGTTCTAGACAAGCAGCGGTCACATTGATTTCAAAGTTTGATTGACAAAAACTGCTTTGTGGATGACAATCTTGTTTATATTTTGTTGATTGGTGTCAACACTGAGTGCCTTGCTTTGTTACGTCTTGCCTCATGTTTAACTGATAGCTTAGCATAGATTGTCAGCTATATTTTCACGTTGATTTGTAGTTTTGAATTAGTCTTAGTCCTGGTAAGAAATACTTGGGAAATGGCATTAAAGTACTTGGGAGGTGGACTTCTTAATGAAGGGTCTTAAGAAAGGAACAATTTTATGAATTTACAAATTAGGTTTAATTATTTACTTAGTTTTTCAACTTAAAAAAAAAAGGGAATATGCTATCAAAATGGAAGTTTGTAAACTAAGTTATTTTATAGGGAAGTAGATTCTTGGTTCCAAAGGCACCTTACTAAGTTATATTCTAAAGTTTCTATGTAATAGTTTAGCATAAGATATTCGAGGACTGTTTTTGTAGGAATTGCTAAGAAATAATTGCAGTCTGGAAAATTAAGTTTTTGGGAAGCCATAACTGAAGAGATTCTTGAATGTAGGATCCTTAGGGGAAGTGTTTTTAAGGAAGGCGATTTTAAGGGATAAGTCTCATGTAAAGGAATCGTATAGGGAATGCTTTTACGGGGTCTTGTGGAGAATCTGATGGGAAATGCTTTAATGGGACTCCTAGGAAAGCATCTTAAGGAAAATGCTTTTAGGGAGAGTCTTTGTGAAAGTAATTAGAAGGGCAATGATCTTAGGAAAGTGAGATCTGAAGTGTAGTGCTTTTATGGGAAGTCTCAGGGAAAGTATAATCTTGAGGGAAATATTGGAGATTTGGAAAGTGTAACTTTTAGGGAAAATATTAAGAGCCAAAGTGTAATCTGAAGGGTTACGCTTCTAGGTAAAGCCTTAGGCAATGTAATCTCAAGGAAAAGGTTAAGGGAACATTAGGAATGAATTGATTGAAGAATAAGAAATGGGATAATTGATATTTTCTGAAAGTAAAATTGTTGGCGATAGAAAGAGAAAAAAAATATTTAGTAAGTATTAGGCCTTAGATATGATATATTCAGTCTTAAACAGGCTCTGTAGGAGATTAAAAAGTAATATTTGGACACCAATCTGTATATTTGAAGTTTAAAGAAATCAACAGTATAAATACAAAGAATCCACATTTGCAGTCTTGTCATTCTAAAGGTGTGTTTGGTTAAGTTTATCAGTCAAAACCTAAATATCCTTGTAAAGTTAATTCTGACAAGTCAAATAAAGAATGAATAGTATAATAGACCAGATATAATTTTTTGCTTAATATATACTGAAAAGCATAATTTCAATTATTTTTGGGTTGCTAATTAAGTTTTCTGGATCATTAATTTAGTCTTTGAAGAGTTTGTCCTTAGCATAATGGTGATCAAATTTTCCTTTTTATGGTTAAAGAAAATCAATCTTAAATCGTTAAGGATATTTAGGTCTTGTGAACTTGGATTACTAAAAATAATAATGTCCAACTATGTACTTATTGTAATACAGTTTAGAGTTGGTAAACTTAAGGGACATTTAATACTTAAATTTTCGAATATGAATGTTGGGAAATTAATCGGTAAGCGTTTATTGTATGGATACTGTGGTCCCATAGATAATGTTCAGATTTAGTGTTTTATACAGTTGTTGTCATAGCAAGTTGGATGGTAGCTGTATCAGTATAGTACATATAACAAATATAGAATATAAGAATATACTAACTTGTAAAAAAAAAAAAAAAAAAAGTTAAAATTGTCAAAACACTGTGGAGAAAATAAAGGAAAAAATAAAATTTACGGTTTTTATTATCGTGGTATTTTGTAGGTCTACATAAATACAAAATATAAAAAAATGAAAAAAAATAAGAAAAATAATTTATAAAAAATAAATTTTAGAACATGGAGTATTCTCCTTAGTCAAGGTTCATGTGACCGAGTATTCTCCCTGAGCGCCCCCCTCCCCCCTCTAGCACCAGCAAATGCCTGTGTCCTCTCCACTGAGGGCCAAAGAGTCCATGAAATGCACCTTGCTTTCAACCCTATAGAACCACCTGTTCATTTAGGCTTATTCCCGTTCTCTCTATATACAGAGATCGGTCACTCTACCACTGGTGGAATGAGGAGCAGTTAGCCTACTAGTAAAAAAATTAGGTATATTGGTACTTGGTCAAAAATTGGGTTTTAAATGTTGGACAACTCAGCCAATTTACTTTCAAGTCGTATCAGTGATTTGTCTTGCTTTTTTCATGATAAACAAGTTGCTTATAAGAGACTATATCCAAGAAATACTTCAATAAGAATTCTATACTTTTGAATATACTGGTCAAACTTTAGTTGTATCTAGTGACTTTTCAAATAAACTATATATAGCCTACAGAACCTGACTAGGGTAAAAACAAAGTAAATTTGACGTAATTATCTTTTATTGTAGAAGATTGAATGCCATACATGAGACAGGTTTCAGTAAGTACAATTTTGCAATTGAAATATGAATGCACATGAAAACAAGGACAAAAAAAGGGACATAAAAAGAGGCCCATTCTCTAAAAACTTCAACGTACACTATCATAAAATCATAGAAAACGGGAATCTTCCTTCTTCGATAGTCCAAAAGAATAACGAAGGATAATAGTCCCGTTTTCTATGATATTCTGAATGATGGTGGTACGTCAAAGTTTAACAGATGAGGCCAAATGTCATGCCAGTTTAAAGTAAGTATTGCGTTCACTTAAATATAATAAAGTTTGAGAAAAGAGAAGGAAAAGGAAAGCCCACCAAGGCCATCCCCTTTCCCACCCGGTAACAGGAGACTGGATTCTCTTTTTTTTTCTTTTTTCTTTTTTTGAACAGCAAAGTTACCGGGCCCTTGAATGCTTTCCTTTTCCTTCTCTTTTGAAATACTTTATTATAAATCTTACAAACAACAATGCAATGATCATGATATAAAGACATCAAGAATAGTATGAAAATCATTTGAAGTTGATACAACATTTAAATTGTGTAGACTAAATTCAAGATTAATAAGGCTACGATTATATGATATTGAGATGTGAAAATCAAGGAAGGCAAATTTGAACAAATTTTACAGTTAAATGGGAGGAAGATATTAAAATTTATAATTAAGAAACAAACAAAATACTCAAGAGAAAGGGACTAGAGTCATCCGAGTCTTATCGTCTATTTCAGCACGATCGTTTGCACCAGACACCTGAAGCTCTCTCAAAAGCAGCCAAGACTGATTGATTGATTGATTTGAAGCTTTATGGCATCCTAAAAGCAGCCAAGATTGATTGATTGATTGACCCCAAGGCCCTTTAGAGAACACAAGGTCCCTTAAATACTCCTAAAAGACCTTGTAGGATCCCACAGTCTGTCTAATTGTTCTCTGTCTCGGGCCACCTGCCGTCCACAACCGAGTCGGGTAAAAGAGAAGAGACGTGCAAGTCTACTGCCCTGACTCCCCTGACCACTTCCCCCAGCGGACAGCCAGGTCGGACCGAAGTACACATTCAACTTGACACGTGGACGGCCAAAGTCACTTTCGTCGTGTAATAAAAGATCTCGAATAAGCACCGGGTTTAAGAACAACGTTGGGAGGCGAACTAAACATTCATCACTAAAGCTAGAGAGAGTTTTTCTCTAATACTAATTAACAACTAACTTACTTAGTTCCTATTACTCAGACTAATTGATCTACACTGTGCAGAAACTTGTGTTACAAAAGTACGTACTTTTCTGTTTAAAATTTGATAACAAAGGGATTTAATGAACTTATTGAAAATGGATGCTCTTTTTGGACATTCATTAGTTAACCCTGACAACTACTTTAAAAGAAAATGAAGATGTGGTGTGTTTGTGTATGTTGAGAGAGAGAGAGAGAGAGAGAGAGAGAGAGAGAGAGAGAGAGAGAGACATAAGGTATACGCATTAATATCAGTAACACGAACTTGTTAAAGCTAAAGAATTCTATCGAAAAGTATAAACCGATAATGACTCTCTCTTACAATAATCCCAACAGTTCACCCTGAGGACACCGCCATTGTAACTCTAATATGAAATGAGATTAACATTGAAAATAAACGCATGACCAAAATCTCTTACTTTCTCGAAAGTTAATATTTTATGAATCGTAATTAAAAGTTGAAAAAGGACGATCTTGAATAACAAAGGATTACTGAATTTCTTATTTAATAAGAAGGATTTATTACCGATATAATTAAAATTCAATTCATGATTTATCAAAGAAAAAAAACGTTCACATTTATCAGGTATTGTATGAAATTTAGCCTCAGAATAATTTTGAATACAACAGGGCAAAAATGAAATAATCTATATATGAAAATTTAAATAAATCTATACATTTACTAAGTAGAAATGGAAAAATTTACTTACTAATTTCCTTTCATGGACTATAACCTTTTCCGAGTTATAGGTCAGTTTTCCACTTGACGAAAATTAGACAAAATTGATTAAAATTCAGTTGAAAGAATTCTGATAAAATTATTGTTATTATTTATTATATTGGTAATCTATTTATGAAAATTTTAATCTTTAAAGGCAAGGGGAAGACAGGTTAATGATGATAATAAAAAGGTAAAATAGAATTACCTCCTGAGATGTTGAAAGGCTTTGGATGTAGAAATGAAGAGTAACATCAAAATTGATCATCGAGGCAGAAGCTGATGTTTTCATTTTTAATCTAAGGTGAATTCGAGATGTTGGGAAGCATTGGGTGTGCAAAATGGATTAGTTGCAAATACTGATCGAGGATACGAATGATAAAAGTTTAAATTTGTTAACAACACAGCATTGTAAATTAGAATTTAAAAATAAATAAACTTTATATGAATATTGTTCGTGGTCAAGGTAAAATAATTTCATTGCATTGGTGTCGATTGTCTTAAGATTATAAAATATTTTTAATCAGAAACAAAATGAGCATCGTTAAATGAAAATATATTTTCCTTCGAGCAATTTGAAATAAATAGTATTACTCGGTGAACTTCGTCTGTAGAGACGTGTTTGTGAATATAAGTGTTTTGTAGTACACAAACTAAACTAGAAAAGATAAAAAGAAAAAGAAAATGGAAAAAAAGGAAAAAAATAGAGCATCCTGACCCCTAAGTATTCACGAATTCTCTCATAGATAATTTACACTCCTCACTTGAAACAAAAGCACAATTCCTTTACTAATCTCGAAGAGACAACTTTACCATCGACCACTCAACCTTAATATTCCATTTGGCAAATCTGGAACTATTTGCGCCATAACTCCAACTCCAAGACAACAATCAACTTTTCCTTATTTCTTTTCCTCACTGGGCTATTTTTCTTAATTCCCATCTTTACTGGATTATTTTCCTTATTGGGCTAGTTTCCTTATTTCCCTTTCTCACTGGGTTATTTTTCTTAATTCCTATCCTCACTGAGCTACTTTCCTTATTTCCCATCCTTACTAGGTTATTTTCGCTATTTCCTTTCCTCACTGGGATAATTTCCCTTTGGAAGCCTTTGGACTTATAGCATCCTGATATCCAACTAGGGTTGTGGTTTAGCTAATAATAATAATAATAATAATAATAATAATAATAATAATAATAATAATAATAATAATAATAATAATAATAATAATAATAGTAATAATAATAATAATAATCACTCTGCTGATGTACAGGAATATCCATTTGATTTTGATTTTTCAACTTAAATCTTAAATAAATTTATGGACTCTGAAACAAGGACCAATTTTGAAAAATGTTGGTACCTGGCAAGACTGACTATCTCAAGAACTCTGAAACTACCTGCTTTCTATCTTGATATAGGCTACCAATAATAATAAAGATAAAATATACAAAGAGAGAGAGAGAGAGAGAGAGAGAGAGAGAGAGAGAGAGAGAGAGAGAGAGAGAGAGAGAGAGAGAGAGAGAGAGAGAGAGAGACTTTTCAAAATCATTTTTTCAAATTATTTCCCACTTAAATGTTAAGTTTATTCATAGGCATAAATCAGGTCTTAACTCTTCTATCACTGCATTAAATATCTAATTGAGCTTTATTCATCAGAGCTTACCAATGATAAGTGTAAGCTTTCCTTTTCCCAGCTTAAATCTGTCCTTCTAAAGTTATAATTTTCCTTAAATAATATTATGCTAACCCATTAGGAATTCTCACTTTCTGTACATCGATCTATAATTCATAAACTTTTGTTAAAGCATATATCAATGCATTAATGTTAATTACTATACTGTTAATTTTCTATTCATGATAACATTTGTGTAACTTTACTTTTGATATGAAAATTCATTGATTACATTTACTTTTCTATCGTGACCAAGCCAGTCGTCGGATTTCATAGACTTATTCAGTTAACAAATCAAATATCAGGTATTTTTTTTCTATTAATTTCTTCATTACATTTCAAATTATGTATTGACTATGGAAGGAGAACACTCCCTTATCCTCTATATGTACAGTTCTCTCTTTGTGCCTTGGTAAGAGATCAAATAAAAAAGGAAATAGGAAGTAAAAGCTGGACAGCAAAATTGAGAAAGGGGCAGGGGTGCCATTCGTACGATAATTATCGTACATGTACGATTATTTTAGGTCCAGTACGATGTACGATACATACCTTAGGTATATACATATGTGTGGTGTGTGTGTTTAATTAAACAATTATACTCAAATATTTTGAAATAAGTCAATCATAAACTCCTTAATAATTATATTGAAACTGTGTACGATAATTTTGGTTGAAAAACGACAATTTTAAGGCTCATATAGGATAATCCAGTGGAAATAATCTGGCAACCCTGGAAAGGGGACTGGAATGGAGGTAATGTAAGAGAAATGAAACTAGGAGATGGGGGAACACTGCAAAGCACCTTCCATAATGTCTATAGTGCATCAAGTGAGGTGAGACTTGGCAACACAACCCATAATGGGAAATTTATTAATGAAGAATTCCAGTGAGATTTTGACTGACTAGATTAGCTGTGCAAAGCTTCAACATATACAGATTATATACTTCCTAACATTACAAAAACTACCTAATATATTCTTTATCAAAACCTGTATTTAATGTAGAGGAAGTATTTATAAGAATAGTTCACGTTCATTTGCCAAGCTCTCCAATGGGTATATTCCTGTACATCAGTATGCCTCTCCAGTACACTTACTATCCCTATACATATAATAAAGCTAAATGAATTGAAGTTAACTAAATATAGGTATCTTAGACGTAATCGAAACATTATGAAAACATAAGCCAGAAAGAAACCAGTCGATTGTTATTTTTTAATTAAAATTTATTGTTTCCTAAAGATAATGGAATCTTAATTACTTTAAAAAAAAAAAAAGCCCAAATCTATGCCACAGTACTTAGAATTCACCAACCTGGACATCATCTACTCTGACCTAAACCAAATTAAATAATTGTATCTCAGGTCTAGAGTTTTTCATCCCTGGAACTAAACATCACCCGAATGAGCAATTATTTCTGAAGCCAAAATAACCTAAGACAAGATATTCGAGAATTTATTACACTTTCTTTAAAAGATGACTACGGCATTTATTTATCCCTCCTCTAAGTCATGGACACAAATGGGGGAAATCAGAGACTAGACAGACTTGTGTGATCCCACTTGGTCTCCTTTTCAGAGAGCCCAGATATCTGTGTGTCACAGAAAATGCTGAAATAAGAGACCTCAAAATGACTCTCTTCAAATTACTAGATAAATTAACGTTAAAACATAAAAAATTTACAATTAACAAACATTAACCTCATTGCTTTCACAAATCTTTATCATCAAAGTTTCATTAACATCTACAATTGAGTTATAGCAAATCTAGCATTAACTTTTAGAGATTTTCATACATTCTTGATAACACTTTAAATCACAATCTTTTCATGTCATTAAAATGTACAATCATTACATAAACTGAACATGATATTTGACCATTTGTCCATGAAATTACAGTGCATACATATTTACACTTGAATCAAAATTGTAACAAAAATCCTGTTCATTTGACATTACAATCTCCAACAACTCAAGACTCTGAATTTAGAAATTAATAATTGGAGATATATTTAAATTAATCAATACTAAATTCTAAAAAAATTGGATCTATCAGCTATAATTTGAAAATGATGCAAGACTTTTAAGCAACTTAAACATGGCGAGACAATTACTGATATGACCTGTGCTGTCAAAATAGGGTCTACTCTAATTTGACAACACTTCTGTGAAAGCAAGTGGACCGAGTTCCCCAACATGCTAACCAACATTTTGACAAGTACAATATACTCTAATTCTTACATTAGGTCACTGCTCTCATTACACCAACAATAGAATGAACGACCTCTGTACAGGAGAGGTTTATGAACAGCCTAAATGAACAGCGGTCCCTATAGTCAAAAGCAAGTTGTACTTCCTGGACCCTTTGGCCCTTTCATGGAGAAGAATAATTGGCAAATGCTGATGCTAGAAGGGAGAGGGGGGCAGGGGGAGACCTCAGTCACATGAACCTTGACTGGGTGTGGTTTTTTTAAACATTTCCAAATTAGGTGTGGGTAGGATCAAGGATAGGGAATGGGAGATCTGTTGAGGGAATTAAGCATCAGAGTGAAAAGAACTTTTGCAAATTTAAAATATATGGAAATTTTTTTTAAACTTTGTAACTTTGGAATTAGGGTCCGTAACATTTAATGTTTTAAATATTCAAGGTATGTTCATGTAGCCCTTCAAACACATACACACAAATGTGACAAATTTGGAAATTATTTGTATCTTTCCTTACTATACAAACCTGAGCTTTTTATTATGGATATATTGTTCTAGCGAAGATGGAAACTAGCCATAAATATTTTACACGAGGAGTAACAACCCGCTGCTAGTTAGCGGGTGTTGCAGGGTATCGATCAGCCACTCCGCTCACACACACACACACAGTGTATTACGTCACTTTTGATTGCAGGTAGGACTTCCCCGGGGGTAGGTGACTGCAGTACAGATATGAATAAAGAACTCAGGTTTGTATATTTAGGAAAAATATAAATAACTTCCAAATTTGTCATTTGTTCCTACACATATACAATCCCTTCGCTCTTCAGTCTTTACTATGGAGGCTCACCCTTAGGTGGGTAGAAGTCACAGACCTAACTGGCTGGTAACATGACCTGGAGTACAACTCTGAGCTCATGGAAATGTGAGAGGAGTCCCCTAACACCTCGTGAACGCTCGGTCTGAAAAGCTACAGAGTTGATAGCCTGGGCAATCATGGTGAATGATTAGAAGCTAATAACTGTGACTTGCCCAGATAAGAATATTGGAGTGAAAGTCTTGCTCTTACTTGACCTGGGCATTGCCCAACTCCCCCTCACAAGGAGGATGTAGACAAATATATCACATATTTCACGCTACACAAGGGAAATTGTTTTTAGCTGCTGTCAGAGGTAGGCCGCCTTGCAGTTCTCCAAATTATGCACCCCAAAGGCAGGGCAAGATGAAAGAAAAGGCCAGTCATTCTATTCATTCATCCCAGACTAACAATGGGTAACGTCTGCCCTCAGCTGCCTGCTATTTGTCTTGTGTGAGAGCAAAAGAAAAATACACAACTTATGCCACCACCACAGGACCTATGGAAAAAATATCTAGATTCCTGTGGGCTAAGTTTTGCAAGTAATGGGCTGTAAAATTGCTCTGGTGATACCAGAGACCTGCCTCAAGAACCTGCACCACAGATAAGTTTCTTTTGGATGCTAGAGGCGTACTTATGCTCACATCACAATCAGATGACTGACAAGCGGTTCGAGAGGAGCTCCTTTCAGAGAGCATAGTACAGGAACTACGCTTCAAGGAGGTAGTCTCTCTTTGGACTAAGGCCAAGTAAGCTTGAAGCTCTGTATGAGGAGAGGCAATTCCATCAAGGAGAAAATGTTAACTCCGTTCAATCTAAAGATGAGTCTCAAGGCCGAGCTGCATCCAATCACTGCCAAGACTTACCAGGGTCTTTCCTCTCCGATGTACAGGAAGAACTCTGCTATAACAGGGATAGTGGCTTCGAGAGGTGTGAGGCCTCTCTCCACGACATCAACCTCAGAAGATAGCCCATTTCACCTGACAGATGGGAAAGACAACCTACGGAGATACACAGACATACTTTTTACCACTACTTGCCAAAATCCTCTCTTTGAGAGATGTTGGATAACCTCCAGGTAGGCATGAAGTTGTAGAGAAGCGACTGACTTTTTGTATATCTCTGCATAGGGTTGTTTGAGGTCGGAAGATGGATAAAAATCTTTTGGACCTCTGTGGGCAGGAGTAGAAGGTCTGGGTACTATTCTGTTTGCTGGCACAGCGAAGCTATCAGGGTTATCGACAGGTCTTGCAATGCCCTTACCTTCCTGATGAGTTTCCTCATCAGACAGAAGGGAGGAAACACACAAGACGTCCCGGTTATTCCATGCATGATGGAAGGCATCTTGCAGAGGTACCTGGGGATCCCGTACTTAATAGCAGTACCCTGGAAGCTTTCAGTTCAGAGACCCCCCTAAGGTCAGAACTTTGATGGCTAACTGAGGGAGCAAAGACCCCTTGCAGACAAATACTTGAGCCTTCCTGCTCAAATTGTCCGAAATTAAGTTTCTCTTGGCCGAAATTAATTGGGCTGAAAAGAGTGATCAAGTTGCCATAACTCCTTGTTTGTTCAAGTATTTCTATACCATCTTGTTATTGGTCATGAACACTATGGAGCATCTTGAAAGTTGTTGGTAGTGCTTGAGAGTCAGTAGTTCTGTTTTTAATTCTAGGAAGTTTGTGTGGCACTGCCGATCGGAGTCAGGCCATAGCCCATCTTTCATTTGAATTTGATACACCCATAAAGGGTATCAAATCTGGGGGGAGAAGAGAGAAGGTCTTTTCCCTTGAGGAGGTTGGTAATCTTTAACTATAACTAAGGTATCTGTATTGCTCAGATTCTATCGGAACTCAAAAGTCCAAAGAATCCCTGTGTTGAGACCAAAATGTTTTCTGTTGCCAATGGAGAGAACGAATGCATAGATGGCCACCAAGGATCAGAAATTCCATGGAGGTTAGCTGCCTTAAAAGGCATGATAGTAACAAGTCTTACTTGAGGAGGGGACGTGACACTTCCTCGAGTCTCTCTTCCCGGATTTGGAATGGAACAAAACTTTTCCTCATTAGAGTTTATTTGTATTTTTAGATATGCCAGTTCTCGTGAAGATCATAGAGAGGACTTCTAGTGGTTTATGCCGATCCCTTGACATTGAAAAAACACTAAAAGATTGTCCTGATATAGGTGGTTTCCACCAAGTCTGCTAGAATCAACCACTCAAGAAGGGCAAATGTCATTGGCATGGACCCAGGTCGAAACCAAAGTGAACACTCCTGTGAACACTTGAGGGGCTGTAGAAGGCCAAAGTACAGCACCTTGTATTGTTAAACACTGTCGTGAAGGACGACTCTAGGTACTTCCTTGATGTTTGAGATCCAGTGTTATTAAGAAGTCTATTGGTCTGGTAGCCTGGCTGACCATTACCGCATGAAGGGCAAGGACCTACACTGATCCCTTCACAAAGGAGAAGGCATTACTGAATGCTGAGTTAATGAAGGGAGAAAGAGAAAGAACGGGACATGGTACCCCGCGCAGAGGACTGAAACAGTCCAAGATTCAGCCTCAATGGTCTCTCATCTTTAATCCTTGCACTTTGGGCATTCTCTCACCAGTAGCTCGAGTGGGAGGAATGGGCCTCCTTAGCGGGAGTGATCACATCTTCCATTCTGCCCCAAGCACCCTTTACATGAAAGGCCTGCTTTCTAATTACCTTATCTATGAATGGAAGAGGCCCTTGGTACAGGTGGTGCTGTCAACTTTCACCTCTGGAGCGGCGACCTGGGAAAGCTAGGGCCCGCATTGTGGCTTGAGGAACTGATGAGATAGTTTGTCGTAGTAAACCTCTCTGGTTAAAGCTAGCTTTTCCTTCTGATGCCATCGGCAACTGAGACAGCCGACAGGTTCTCCTAGAAACTTTGAAGAGCCAGAGTGCTCTTGCGTTGGAAATGTGATAATGCTCCTGAGCTATCTGGGTAGAAAAACTAAACGGCTAGGACAGGTGGTAGCACCTGACTGACTGTATCTGGGTAAAACCCAGAAGGACTGGTGGGCTCCGAAAGGAAAAGTGGTAAGCATATCTCTCTAGTGAAAGACTAACTCTCATCAGAATGTCTATGGGTAGCTTAAAAAGCAAACCTCCTAAGTTGATTGTTTCCAAGTCAGGCGATTGGTCCCAAAGCAACTGTTTCCAAATAATGAAGTTGAATTGTTGCCTAAGACGCACTCGCTAGGATGGAAGTTGTTCATGTGAGTCCACCCATGAACTGGTAAACATCAGATAAACCAACTACCTCTCTAGCGGATCTTTTATATCAAATTGAACCTTCCAAGTTGATCGCTGCCAGGCAGGCAATTGGTCACAAAGCAACTGCTTCCAGAGAACGAAGTTGAAAAATCTCCTCATCCACACTCACTAGGATGGAAGTTGCTCACGTGTGTCTGCCCACAGAACTGAAAACACAGACGGAACAGACTACCTCTCTAAAGGATTTCTGATCGTAAGACTTCAGAAAGGTTGCACTACAAGGTGGTAAGTGTAAGCTCCTGGTTGCTGTTGCTCACCACTACCAAGCTAAAGAGGTAAAGAAATATTGAGACGAATTCCCTAGAGCCAAGTGTCAATGGGAAAACAAATCCCATAGTAAAATGAACGAGGTCCCTGCTAGGGGCACGAGACTGAGAGGGGAGGATTTGCGTCATCAGGAACCCCAAGACGAGAACAAAACTAGAGGTGCCTTTCCTATGTCCTGGGCCCAAAGTCTTGGAAGCCCAGTATTCCAGAAGGGTTCCCATCCGCTTTCGTTCCTGGGTCTCAGCCACGAAGGAGTCAAGAAGAGAGGGCGTCCCCTTCTGAGTAGCCTCCCCTGGAGGCAAAGTCTGTGGTTGGTCTACTGAGGCAGTCTGTGGTTGGTCCACTGAGTTAGACAGTAGCTCTGGGAGAGGAAAGGATGGCCAAGTACACACGAACTCAACCAGCGACAGGTGGTAGATGTTCATAAATGTTCATGAATGAGACCTCCCTTAAAGACCCTGAACCCCTGCCAATTCTTGGGTGAGAGGTATTCCCTAGAAGATTACCACCCTGTTTCAAATCTCAATGTTTCTTGATCAGTTTACCTGGGATAAACTCCAGTTGTTCCCCAAGGGAGCAGACTTGTCCTGTGAAGCTTTAGAGCCTAAGTACTTCTGGTGATCATGAGCCAAAGGAGGACCTGACGGGGATGGAGGCGCACGTTTGTAAGCAGCCCTCCTCCTTCCATGGTTCTATGGGTAAGCAGGAGCTTCTTGGTGAGTATGACATCCTGACGGATAAGGCCATCATCCAAGAAAGGAGCCACTGATGCTGGCATTGGGACAAGATCTATAACTCCCTGATTTATGGCTCTTAAAAGCTGTATCATGATGCGTCCTTTGTGAACATAGGGACGGGCTTGGATTCTCTAAGGGGCGATCACAAGCACTTGCTTCTCTTGTGGGTGCACCAAGATACTCTCGTGCACCAGCGAGGTAGTGCATACAGCTTGAGAAGTGATCAGACCTTCATTGGCAATAGGAGCTTGCCTGCCCATCTCACAGGCGAGGTTAGTACATGTGCATCGAAGTGCAAATTTTCACTGCACCAATAGGGCTTGATGACACTCGCTTCTGCTCCTTGGGCACACTCGCTCAAGTGGATATGAGCAAGGCAAGGTGGCTTGTCTATGAATGCATACCCGCAAAAAACAGCAACAGCCAGTGCTTCCCTCAAAGGGGTAGACGCCTGAGGGAAGGACCCCAGAAGGCTTGCCTCGCAAGGCTCGAAGAGACTCGTGCCTTAACACCACAGTGAAGAGAGGCTGTGACTACAGGGAGTAGGCAGAGGCCACTACCAGGGTGCTATGAAGAGTTTAACTCTGAAGGGCTGCAGCGAGATGCTGAAGAATCAGGTACCCACCACTGAGGCACTCAAGGGGAAGACCACTCTAGTGAGGAAGCCTTCTCATAATGGCATGAAGGGCGACCTGCCCCGGAAGATGTAGAAACAAAGTTTCTCTTGCGAATAGACTCAAGTGTGCTGAGGCCTGGTAAGGACTCCTAAGAGAACCTAACTGCAACTACTATAGGGGAGATATTGCAGAGGGCACTTCTACAAGGGGCACGAGACCTTTTGGAGGAAACACCACTCCAGAGGCTCAGGGGAAGGGGTTGGAAGCTGAGGCCGGACCCCTGAAGAGGCAGGATGGAGGAACAAGGTTTCTCCTGCTGGGCAGACTCGACATCCTGAGCAGGCTCAGCCAGCCCACTCATCCGGATGGATCTCAGATCTTGCAGGGGCTCTAAGGAGAACCTGCCACCAACTCCTCTGTAGGCGAGATATTGCGGAGAGCGGCTCCGTGAGGGGAACGAGGCCTTCTGGAGGGAACAGCACTCCAGAGAATCAAGGGAGAAGACTGCCGACAGCCCCTGCAGAGGCTGGGAGGAGGAACAATGTTCCTCCTGCTGAGCAGACTCAGAGCACTAAGCAAGCTCAGCTGGCATGCTCACCCCAGAGAGATAGCAGGACTGGCAATGACTCCGAGGAGAACTTGCTATCAAGACCTACAGTGGTGAGGATTCGCGGAGAACTTTTTAGCAAGGGGCATGAGACCTGCTGGAAGGAAGACCCCTCCACAGGCTCGGGAGGGGGGGGGGGGGCGAAAGCTGTAGCACTCCTGCTGTGCCTCATGCTGGAGCTCCTCCAAGAGCCAATTCTTTGAAACTCAAGGCCAGAGCTGACACAATCGTCAAAGAGAGAGACTCCTCAGCAGTCGTGGGTGCTGCCACTAAGTGAAGCAGTTGTGGGCGCTGCCGCTAAGGGAAGCAACCAGGCATATTGAAACTGAGAGCTATTCTGGGGGGTCAAACGATCATCACTCTTACTCGTTTGTCCACTGGCAAACAACCAGAGTCCACAGGGAGGGAACGAGATCCCAGAGAAAGAAATCGGGAGTTCTTTACCTTTGGGGAAAATCTTGAGGGAGAAGAATCTATTCCAGACTTTCTTTTATCACCTACCAAACTGCTCCCCCGAAAGTGAGTTTACAACCAGTTCTGTTTACGGCACGTGTGCACCCCACGAGCCAAAAACAAAATTGACGTAATCCATCTTGCTTAAAAAATTTATGGTTAGTTTCCAGCCACACCAGAACAATATATCTATAATAAAGAGCGATGGGTTTGTTTGTGTATGGGAACAAATCTATTACAAACACATACATCCATACACGAATATAAAACTCTGATGAAGAAAGTCTTTAAAAATTGGGGACACAACAAAAATTCAGGTCACAGTAACTATGCAACAGTTTTTAGTCGTCTAGACCTCTCAATACATTCAAAGTGTCATATATTGCACCTTTTTTATATACATATGACACCATATACCCTAGCTAAATAATTGACAACTAAAGTTTCCCTTGCAATAACAATATAGGCATCGTTATCTGATTCTAGAGAGATCAGTAACTCTATTCTCCAAATTCCACACCCCTTTCTCTCCTCTAGAAATTGCCTGATAACCAATAGCTCTTTGAACCTAGAAAAATCATTAAGTACAAACACTTGATACTTTCATACACCTATACTTCCTAACTATTGCCTTTTACTTATGTTCTCTGATTTTAAATTGCATTAATATTCACTCCCAACTATTTTCTTTCATTTGTGCACATTTTATTCTATCATATTTACTTTTATTCTAGATCATTTACTTCCACTTATATTTTGTAGTACCTACGTCCATTCAACTTCATTTTAGACCATATGATTTAATTCCTTTATATTGCATAACACTCCTTTCAAGACTATTCCTACATCCAATCCCATTACAGAATCATTCTTTAAACAAACGAGTGGGAAATTGGGAAGATGCACAATTGACATTAGCTTCATTCCTATGCTAAAGGGACCCCACTCTTCATTGTATGACATCCCTTCCCTTAAAGGCTTTAGATTCAAGAAGTTGGAGGATTGTAGTACTTTACCTTACAGATTCTTACATACGAGTGAATATAGTAAGCTGTTACTCTTGTACAACTTGAAATCAACAAAATGGTTTTAGGATATTATCCCTTATAAATTCAATATCAACTAAAGGGGCACTCAGTAGAGAGCAGACCTCAGCTGCGGCAGCTTATTTCTCGACCTTGATCTTGACCTTTGACTTTAACGTGCATTACTTGGGGTGAATTTTCATACACTCTTATATGAACCAAGTTTCAAGTCTCTGTGACAACGATGTCCAAACTTATGGCTGATTACGTGAATTGGACATTTTGCTTGACCGTGACCTTGACCTTTGACATTAACCTTCCAAAATCTAGTAATTTACAACTCTTTACATAAAAGTTAATCCCTGCAAGTTTCATTACTCTACGATTAAAATTGTGGACAGGAAGCTCTTCGCAAACAAACATACACACACACTTAAACACACAAACATAACATAACCTCCTTCTAACTTCGTTGGTGGAGGTAAAAAGGGAAGCGGCTAATTGAAAAATATCTAAAATATTAATCTAAAGTCAAATGTTTTGCATAAGTCTTAATTTCGAGAAAAGCTCATTTTTGAAGGGCTACACAAGAATCATTACATACCTTGAAATCCAACAATACAGAAGTTCTTTTTATACGCAAAAAAAAATATCTTAAAACTAATCTTAATCTCATTCTCATCAATTACAAACCTTTTTATGAACTGTAATGAACATAACCTCTTTTACAATTCCAAGGACATTTTGTCATAGTCTATGTGGGCTAAAGTTCTTAACTTTACAAACATTGATGGCAACGAAGAATGAAAAATTTCACATATCAACTCAAAGTTATAATAGCATCAAAGTGAATGGTAAGAGTGAAAACAAAATTATTGCCTACTGTGAAACTCGCTTCTCTATCTCTATTAACAAATTACAAAACCAAATGCAGCCATTCCTAGTCCACTGTAGGACAAAGGCCTCAAACATCTAAATTCTTGTCTGGGGTTTGGCTATTTATTATCACCAGGCTGGCCAGTGCAGACTAATGATGGTGGGAGATTTTCGTCTGATCGCTACCAGCAAACTAACCTAGTATGAGTGGCCCTGACTAGTACAGCTTTGCTGATCATGGCGATACACAAACCCTTTCATCACTTTTAAGATATCCCCACACAACAAAGCAATATTTCATATACACAGACTAACTCAATACCCACAAATGCATAGGACTTTAACACCATGAGCAAAACCTTCCAGGGAAGAAATTTCCACAGAATTACCAATGAAAAGTACAGGATAATTACCAATAATTAACTCATTGTGCCTCAACAGACTAAGAATCAGAATCAAATTAGTAAAAGGTACATTGACACGATAGGCAAATCAAGACCTATTATGAAGAGCAGTTTGCCATTTTATCATATGAAAATAAATGTATCATTAATATGAAAATCGAGTGACAAATTCAAGCAATAAATTTTCCATTAATTAAAAGCAAGATTACACTTAATTAAATACCCTTTGAAGTTTATTCCCATAACTGATTCTTAAACATTAACTATCCTGAATACCCTACTATTCCTTATAAAAAGAAAACTATGAGTTACATAAATATCAAATCCGCATTTTTTTTTTTCAGAATCAAAGGTACTTCGTGATCGAGTTTCTAGATAATTAACAAGAGCTTGTTTTTATAGAACCAGGAAAACAGCATTAACAATAAATTAAAGTAGCAATGCATTGATAAGAATGAGATTAAAGGATGAGACTCTAAGTATGAAAGCACGAGATAACAAGAGACAAATTGAGATCCAGGTTGTTTTTGGTGGATAAAAATGCATCTAGTGCGTAATAATAATTAAGATCCAATTAAATTGAGACAACAAATTCTCTGGAAAGTCTTAAAGCTTAAAATTCAAATGAAAACTCAAATGGTCAGCAAAATGGGGATAGAATTACCTTTAAGAAATAACTTCACTGGAATATTTAGCAATATGGGGATAGAATTACCTTTAAGAACTAACTTCACTAGAAAATTTAGCAATATGGGGATAGAATTACCTTTAAGAACTAACTTCACTGGAATATTTAGCAATATGGGGATAGAATTATCTTTAAGAACTAACTTCACTAGAACATTTAGCAATATGGGGATAGAATTACCTTTAAGAACTAACTTCACTGGAATATTTAGCAATATGGGGATAGAATTACCTTTAAGAACTAACTTCACTGGAATATTTAGCAATATGGGGATAGGATTACCTTTAAGAACTAACTTCACTGGAATATTTGGCAATATGGGGATAGAATTACCTTTAAGAACTAACTTCACTGGAACATTTAGCAATATGGTGATAGGATTACCTTTAAGAACTAACTTCACTGGAACGTTTAGCAATATGGGGATAGGATTACCTTTAAGAACTAACTTCACTGGAATATTTGGCAATATGGGGATAGAATTACCTTTAAGAACTAACTTCACTGGAACATTTAGCAATATGGTGATAGAATTACCTTTAAGAACTAACTTCACTGGAACATTTAGCAATATGGTGATAGGATTACCTTTAAGAACTAACTTCACTGGAATATTTAGCAATATGGGGATAGAATTACCTTTAAGAACTAACTTCACTGGAATATTTAGCAATATGGTGATAGGATTACCTTTAAGAACTAACTTCACTGGAACATTTAGCAATATGGTGATAGGATTACCTTTAAGAACTAACTTCACTGGAACATTTAGCAATATGGTGATAGGATTACCTTTAAGAACTAACTTCACTGGAATATTTAGCAATATGGGGATAGAATTACCTTTAAGAACTAACTTCACTGGAATATTTGGCAATATGGGGATAGGATTACCTTTAAGAACTAACTTCACTGGAATATTTGGCAATATGGGGATAGAATTACCTTTAAGAACTAACTTCGCTGGAACATTTAGCAATATGGTGATAGGATTACCTTTAAGAACTAACTTCACTGGAACGTTTAGCAATATGGGGATAGGATTACCTTTAAGAACTAACTTCACTGGAATATTTGGCAATATGGGGATAGGATTACCTTTAAGAACTAACTTCGCTGGAATATTTGGCAATATGGGGATAGAATTACCTTTAAGAACTAACTTCACTGGAACATTTAGCAATATGGTGATAGAATTACCTTTAAGAACTAACTTCACTGGAACATTTAGCAATATGGTGATAGGATTACCTTTAAGAACTAACTTCACTGGAATATTTAGCAATATGGGGATAGAATTACCTTTAAGAACTAACTTCACTGGAATATTTAGCAATATGGTGATAGGATTACCTTTAAGAACTAACTTCACTGGAACATTTAGCAATATGGTGATAGGATTACCTTTAAGAACTAACTTCACTGGAACATTTAGCAATATGGTGATAGGATTACCTTTAAGAACTAACTTCACTGGAATATTTAGCAATATGGGGATAGAATTACCTTTAAGAACTAACTTCACTGGAATATTTGGCAATATGGGGATAGGATTACCTTTAAGAACTAACTTCACTGGAATATTTGGCAATATGGGGATAGAATTACCTTTAAGAACTAACTTCGCTGGAACATTTAGCAATATGGTGATAGGATTACCTTTAAGAACTAACTTCACTGGAACGTTTAGCAATATGGGGATAGGATTACCTTTAAGAACTAACTTCACTGGAATATTTGGCAATATGGGGATAGAATTACCTTTAAGAACTAACTTCACTGGAACATTTAGCAATATGGTGATAGGATTACCTTTAAGAACTAACTTCACTGGAATATTTAGCAATATGGGGATAGAATTACCTTTAAGAACTAACTTCACTGGAATATTTAGCAATATGGTGATAGGATTACCTTTAAGAACTAACTTCACTGGAACATTTAGCAATATGGTGATAGGATTACCTTTAAGAACTAACTTCACTGGAACATTTAGCAATATGGGGATAGAATTACCTTTAAGAACTAACTTCACTGGAATATTTAGCAATATGGTGATAGGATTACCTTTAAGAACTAACTTCACTGGAATATTTAGCAATATGGGGATAGAATTACCTTTAAGAACTAACTTCACTGGAACATTTAGCAATATGGTGATAGAATTACCTTTAAGAACTAACTTCACTGGAACATTTAGCAATATGGGGATAGAATTACCTTTAAGAACTAACTTCACTGAAATATTTAGCAATATGGGGATAGAATTACCTTTAAGAACTAACTTCACTGGAATATTTAGCAATATGGTGATAGAATTACCTTTAAGAACTAACTTCACTGGAACATTTAGCAATATGGTGATAGGATTACCTTTAAGAACTAACTTCACTGGAACATTTAGCAATATGGTGATAGGATTACCTTTAAGAACTAACTTCACTGGAACATTTGGCAATATGGGGATAGAATTACCTTTAAGAACTAACTTCACTGGAACATTTGGCAATATGGGGATAGGATTACCTTTAAGAACTAACTTCACTGGAACATTTAGCAATATGGGGATAGGATTACCTTTAAGAACTAACTTCACTGGAATATTTGGCAATATGGGGATAGAATTACCTTTAAGAACTAACTTCACTGGAACATTTAAAATATGGTGATAGGATTACCTTTAAGAACTAACTTCACTGGAATATTTAGCAATATGGGGATACAATTACCTTTAAGAACTAACTTCACTGGAACATTTAGCAATATGGTGATAGGATTACCTTTAAGAACTAACTTCACTGGAATATTTAGCAATATGGTGATAGAATTACCTTTAAGAACTAACTTCACTGGAACATTTAGCAATATGGTGATAGGATTACCTTTAAGAACTAACTTCACTGGAATATTTAGCAATATGGTGATAGAATTACCTTTAAGAACTAACTTCACTGGAACATTTAGCAATATGGTGATAGGATTACCTTTAAGAACTAACTTCACTGGAACATTTAGCAATATGGTGATAGGATTACCTTTAAGAACTAACTTCACTGGAATATTTAGCAATATGGTGATAGAATTATCTTTAAGAACTAACTTCACTGGAACATTTAGCAATATGGTGATAGAATTACCTTTAAGAACTAACTTCACTGGAATATTTAGCCATATGGTGATAGAATTATCTTTAAGAACTAACACCTTTAAGAACTAACTTCACTGGAATATTTAGCCATATGGGGATAGAATTACCTTTAAGAACTAACTTCACTGGAATATTTAGCCATATGGTGATAGAATTATCTTTAAGAACTAACACCTTTAAGAACTAACTTCACTGGAATATTTAGCCATATGGGGATAGAATTACCTTTAAGAACTAACTTCACTGGAATATTTAGCCATATGGTGATAGAATTATCTTTAAGAACTAACTTCACTGGAATATTTAGCCATATGGGGATAGAATTATCTTTAAGAAATAACTTCACTGGAATATTTAGCAATATGGGGATAGAATTACCTTTAAGAACTAACTTCATTGGAACATTCAGCAATATGGTGATAGAATTACCTTTAAGAACTAACTTCACTGGAATATTTAGCAATATGGGGATAGAATTACCTTTAAGAACTAACTTCACTGGAATATTTAGCAATATGGTGATAGAATTATCTTTAAGAACTAACTTCACTGGAATATTTAGCAATATGGGGATAGAATTACCTTTAAGAACTAACTTCATTGGAACATTTAGCAATATGGTGATAGGATTACCTTTAAGAACTAACTTCATTGGAACATTCAGCAATATGGTGATAGAATTACCTTTAAGAACTAACTTCACTGGAATATTTAGCAATATGGGGATAGAATTACCTTTAAGAACTAACTTCACTGGAATATTTAGCAATATGGTGATAGAATTATCTTTAAGAACTAACTTCACTGGAATATTTAGCAATATGGGGATAGAATTACCTTTAAGAACTAACTTCACTGGAATATTTAGCCATATGGTGATAGAATTATCTTTAAGAACTAATCTCACTGACAAATAAACCAGCAAAACACACTTAGAGCCTCATTGTAACACTTTTGTATGATATTTCTAAAATTAGGAACCATCCCTATACTCTAAAGATTAATGTCGAAAAATAATGAGAGAGTTTCTTCCAGACAATTGAGTCTGATGTACACCAAAGTCCTGCTTTTCCATTCAAGAAGACCACCAAGTACAACCTGAAATAAAGTGAAAATTAGTTATTAAGCTAATCCCAAATAAATCAGAAGAAAGATGTAATAAATAACTGTTACTGAAATTGTTTAATTTTTTGCCTATCAAATAATTAATCAAAATTGGGTAAAGTTATGACTATCTTTTTTTAGTATGTATGAAATAAATTTGTTGAAGACTAGATCAGATACATACACCAACAGTGAATTTTTAAAATTGGAATCATATCATACCGCAAAAACTCATCAATCACATTATACCCATATTCATGGTATCAGATGTCTACAAAGTCTTTCCTCTCATATGAAGAAGATAATAAACCAACCCATTATGTATCCACCAATGATAACAGCAATAGATTAGGGACTGAGAAAGAATGGACTGGGCGTTTGTACGCAAATTGAATTGAATGAGTCCCTAATCATACGACCAATTCACAACTCGGGTGGGGAGTCAAAATTCTAAAAGCCACATTTTGTTTATGAGTGCCTACCGGACGCAGGAAACCACTTGAGAATTGTATATCCAGAGACCAACATTCAAGTACGATTATTACTTATTCTATGTAGTGGAAAACACCTAGACTGTCAAACAAGATTTTTGTATTGGTAGGCTCTCAATAGTATGAGTGTCACCTGACGGTTTCTCTAAGACACACGTTTTCATTACCTCATTAGACCACATTTCTTAAGATTCAATGAAGGATGAGGTAGCAGATGATGACTTCACTACATCTCCTGTTGTAGGTAGAAGACTTGCCCAAACCAACTGCTATAAATAGTACAAGCATTTATGCATAGCATCCCACAAATGATATTCTGCAAATGTAGACTATCACTAATAATTATCACTATTTAAAATCAAAGCATTGAAACAATCACAGATTTAGCAGCCAAAGAAGAGTAAGATAATCTTGTGGACTCTCGTATTTAAATTATCTCTCTATCAAGTTGAAACATTATTTCATATATTCTACATAATCTGATATAATCAAAGCATTGCATTATTCTGGAGACTTCCAGTACAGAGGAAAATCACGTGATTATCAAATAATGATGAATGAACCTTATTTGAAATCACAGTAGATTGACTTCATTGTTGTGGCTGATGGTCGAAGTTTGGAGAGTAATGGGTACAGGTGTACGATCTCTAGACTAGCAACTGTCTGGATACTGTACCTTTCTAAAGGTGTTACTGAGCACTGATAAAAACCTTGGTCGTGATACGCCATAATCATTGCCCACTTAGATATTGTTTTGTATGTCTCAATATTCAAGTATCAAATTAGATTTTCCAGGCTGCGAAGGGCAACCGAATTCAGTTAAAACACTGTGAAATAAGTTGCGACAAAGGACTGCAGATTCAAGATTCAAGTGCATATCACACTAATGCACTTTAATCTCCAGCTATTGTTTACTAAATCCACAAGAAGTATCTAAATCTGCTGATTTCAAATTAAGTTGTCATCTTGAACAGGAATGAAGCGTTGGAGTAAATTTAAGAGGCTGGTTTGGATGCCTGGACTCGGAACGACAAATCAAGTGGAATGCAAAATTCTCATACAGCTAATTGTTAATTGAATATGCCTAGATGTTTCAATGGTGATACATTGACTTTTCAGCGCTTATTCTATTGGACCTCTCTTCAGCGCTTACTCTATTGGACCTCTCTTCAGCGCTTACTCTATTGGACCTCTCTTCAGCGCTTACTCTATTGGACCTCTTTTCAGCACTTACTCTATTGGACCTCTTTTCAGCACTTACTCTATTGGAACTCTTTTCAGCACTTACTCTATTGGAACTCTTTTCAGCGCTTACTCTATTGGACCTCTATTCAGCACTTACTCTATTGGACCTCTATTCAGCACTTACTCTATTGGACCTCTATTCAGCGCTTACTCTATTGGACCTCTCTTTAACACTTACTCTACAGAACCTTTTTTCAGTGCTTACTACACTAGACCCCTTTTCAGTGCTGAATCTATTGGAACTCTTTTCAGAGCTCAATCTATTGGACCTTTTTCTCAGCGCCTACTCTATGGACCTCTTTACAGCGCTTAATCTACTGGACTCTTTTCAGCGCTCACGTTATTGGACCTCTCTTCAATGCTTATTCTATTGTATCTATTTCCAGTGCTTACTCTATTGGACCTATTTTCATTGCTTACTCTATGGGATCTATGTCCTGGGCTTAACTTGTCACATGATGTTTTTGTATTTTCTTACTACAAATTTCAGGTTATAAACTTTCAGCTAATCACAACTGAAGCATAACCCTTGACTATAGTTTATAACTTCAAATATATTACTTCATGATCACCTAATAGACTTCCACTTGAAATGATATGATTAAGGTTTTCAAGAGGATATTCTCGTCTTTCTCATATCTTTTTAAGTGTAGAATTGAACACCAATATGGAATAAAAATACTAAATCCAAGTCGTGAGTCCTGTAACGCAGTTAAAGGAAATAGGGATAAAATAAAATGACTCCTGTGACTGGTTAAGGCAGATAACAAGGCTTCTTGGAAAGGGGATAGGAAATGATGCCACATGTTTATAAAAGACAATTTTTTAAAGCAATAATCTTTGTATGGTTACTTCCCTTGTTGATCCGATGAATTGGTTGTAAATGACAGCAAATCGTGGCATTGAAATGAATAGAAATTGTTTAAATCCAGATTACAAGCTAATTCATTAGTTTTTTTTTTTTTTAACTAAAAGGCCATTTAAAGACTCATACACAGTACTCCTTGTTGATCTTATAATTCACAATATCGTAATACCCTGACGATTTGATATTCTAATTTCTTCTTGAAAGATTTTGTAGTTTCAACTCTCAAGATATTAATTCAAAGTATGAAAAAAGAACAGCAACCTTGACTCCATAACTCACCTCTGCTTGTTTGAGAATGCAGACTTCAACCATGAGGACTTTTGACTGTCAACCAGACCATTTCTGTTGTGTCCAAAATCTCCTGAGGTTCATCACCATCATCATCTTCCAGACAAGTTGTTGAAGGTCTTCTTGTAGTAGACCTCACTTAGTCCATCCTGTGGGACCCGTGTGTCCTTGACTGTTCCATCAGTTGTCAGCTCCAGTATACACTTTTCTTGAATAAGTTCTTGCATATAAGTTTTTCAATATAAATATTATGTGAAATGATTCCACATTTTCCTTTAGTTTGAGGAGCATCTCATTTTAAAATGTTTTTGATGTGTATATGGGGGCTATTTTTTAGAAGTTCTTGATTCTTACCTTTCTTACTTTATCTATGCTCATTTTTGCACTCCAGTGGCAGACTTTTCATAAGTTCAGCTACTTCAGTAGTCTTGTTCTTCACTGTTTGAATGTTAGAATTACAGTACCTGTATTACAGCATCTTCTTGGAACATCTGACATATTATATGGCCCATTTAATGTGTACCTTGGTGAATTATTCAACTTCTAAATCATGAAAACTTTACATTTGGTCCTTCCCACTCTTATGGCATACAAGTTTCTCAGTACATATCCCCTGTATATATAGAATGTGTTGGTATTCACACGTCATATATATAAATGTGTATATATATATATATATATATATATATATATATATATATATATATATATATATATATATATATATATATATAATCTAGACTGACTAGGTACACGAGCCTCATCATCGCATATTCCCTTATTTCTTTTTATATATGAAAGACATTTTCTGAGGTATTGTTTTTTTTCCATTTTGGCAAAAGTTTTTATTTTTAAATGCCGTGATATTCATTTCTTTCTCGTCTTCTGGAATATTTTCTAACATGATCTCCGTGTTCCTCTTTTGTTACTCGTCATTGGGTCTAATTTTTATCTCTTAATTTCTGTCCATTTTATGATTATATATGGTTATATATTGTATTCTTTTGAAATTTATAACCGTAACTGTTCCTCTTCTGTTGAAATTTACACAATATTGAGATTTTCACAATTAGTTGTAGCTTCTATTCAAATCTACCCACAAAACTGTATCTTCTGTTTGAATTTCATCATGTAACTGTCTATATTCTGTTGAAATTTGCACAAGTAACTGTCTATATTCTGTTGAAATTTGCACAAGTAACTGTCTATATTCTGTTGAAATTTGCACAAGTAACTGTCTATCTCCTGTTAACGTTCATACAAGTAACTGTCCTTCTTATGTTGAAATTCTCATAAGTAACTGTTACTACTCTTTTAAATATCCACAAGTACCTGTTTATTTTCAGTTGAAATTTCTACAAGTAACTGTTCCTCTTCTGTTCAGATTGCTTCTAACAACTGTTCCTCTTCTACTCAGATTTCCACAAGTAACGGTTCCTCTTCTTCTCAGATTTCCACAAGTAACTGTTCCTCTTCTCAGATTTCCACAAGTAACTGTTCCTCTTCTTCTCAGATTTCCACAAGTAACTATTCCTCTTCTACTCAGATTTTCACAAGTAACTGTTCCTCTTCTGTTAAGATTTATACTAGTAACTGTTCCTCTTCTACTCAGATTTCCACAAGTGACTGTTCCTCTTCTACTCAGATTTCTACTAGTGACTCTTCCTCTTCTACTCAGATTTCTACTAGTGACTGTTCCTCTTCTATTTAGATTTCTACTAATAACAGTTCCTCTTCTACTCAGATTTTCACAAGTAAATGTTCCTCTTCTACTCAGATTTCCACAAGTAACTGTTCCTTTTCTACTCAGATTTCCACAAGTAACTGTTCCTCTTCTGTTTAGATTTCCACAAGTAACTGTTCCTCTTCTATTTAGATTTCCACAAGTAACTGTTCCTCTTCTACTCAGATTTCCACAAGTAACTGTTCCTCTTCTATTTAGATTTCTACTAGTAACTGTTCCTCTTCTACTCAGATTTTCACAAGTAACAGTTCCTCTTCTACACAGATTTCCACAATTAACTGTTCCTTTTCTACTCAGATTTCCACAAGTAACTGTTCCTCTTCTGTTTAAATTTCCACAAGTAACTGTTCCTCTTCTATTTAGATTTCCACAAGTAACTGTTCCTCTTCTATTTAGATTTCCACAAGTAACTGTTCTTCTTCTATTTAGATTTCCATAAGTAACTGTTCCTCTTCTACTCAGATTTCCACAAGTAACAGTTCCTCTTCTACTCAAATTTCCACAAGTAACTGTTCCTCTTCTATTTAGATTTCTACTACTAACTGTTCCTCTTCTACTCAAATTTCCACAAGTAACTTTCTCTAATACTTAGATTTCCACAAGTAACTGTTCCTCCTCTACTCAGATTTCCACAAGTAACTGCTCCTCTTCCAATCAGATTACCACAAGTAACTGTTCCTCTTCTATTTAGATTTCCACAAGTAAATATTCCTTTTATACTCAGATTTCCACAACTAACTGTTCCTCTTCTACTCAGATTTCCATAAGTAACTGTTCCTCTTCTATTTAGATTTCCACAAGTAACTGTTCCTCTTCTATTTAGATTTCCACAAGTAACTGTTCCTCTTCTATTTAGATTTCCACAAGTAACTGTTCCTCTTCTACTCAGATTTCCACAAGTAACTGTTCCTCTTCTACTCAGATTTCCACAAGTAACTGTTCCTCTTCTACTCAGATTTCCACAAGTAACTGTTCCTCTTCTACTCAGATTTCCACAAGTAACTGTTCCTCTTCTACTCAGATTTCCATAAGTAACTGATAATCTTCTACTCAGATTTCCATAAGTAACTGTTAATCTTCTACTCAGTTTTCCACAAGTAACTGTTCCTCTTCAATTTAAATTTCCACAAGTAACTGTTCCTCTTCTACTCAGATTTCCACGAGTAACTGTTCCTCTTCTACTCAGATTTCCACAAGTAACTGTTCCTCTTCTACTCAGATTTCCACAAGTAACTGTTCCTCTTCTACTCAGATTTCCACAAGTAACTGTTCTTCTTCTATTTAGATTTCTACTAGTAACTGTTCCTCTTCTACTCAGATTTTCACAAGTAACAGTTCCTCTTCTACACAGATTTCCACAATTAACTGTTCCTTTTCTACTCAGATTTCCACAAGTAACTGTTCCTCTTCTATTTAGATTTCCACAAGTAACTGTTCCTCTTTTAATCAGATTTCCACAAGTAACTGTTCCTCTTCTACTCAGATTTCCACAAGTAACTGTTCCTTTTCTACTCAGATTTCCACAAGTAACTGATCCTCTTCTAATCAGATTTCCACCAGTAACTGTTCCTCTTCTACTCAGATTTCCACAAGTAACTGTTCCTCTTCTACTCAGATTTCCACAAGTAACTGTTCCTCTTCTACTCAGATTTCCACAAGTAACTGTTCCTCTTCTACTCAGATTTCCACAAGTAACTGTTCCTTTTCTACTCAGATTTCCACAAGTAACTGTTCCTTTTCTACTCAGATTTCCACAAGTAACTGTTCCTCTTCTATTTAGATTTCCACAAGTAACTGTTCCTCTTCTAATCAGATTTCCACAAGTAGCTGTTCCTCTTCTAATCAGATTTCCAAAAGTAACTGTTCCTCTTCTACTCAGATTTCCACCAGTAACTGTTCTTCTCCTACTCAGATTTCCACAAGTAACTGTTCCTTTTCTACTCAGATTCCCATAAGTAACTGTTCCTCTTCTATTTAGATTTCCACAAGTAACTGTTCCTCTTCTAATCAGATTTCCACAAGTAGCTGTTCCTCTTCTAATCAGATTTCCACAAGTAACTGTTCCTCTTCTAATCAGATTTCCACAAGTAACTGTTCCTCTTCTACTCAGATTTCCACCAGTAACTGTTCCTCTCCTACTCAGATTTCCACAAGTAACTGTTCCTCTTCAATTTAGATTTCCACAAGTAACTTTTCCTCTTCTACTCAGATTTTCACAAGTAAATGTTCCTCTTCTACTCAGATTTTCACAAGTAAATGTTCCTCTTCTACTCAGATTTTCACAAGTAAATGTTCCTCTTCTACTCAGATTTCCACAAGTAACTTTCCCCTTCTACTCAGATTTCCACAAGTAACTGTTCCTCTTCTATTCAGATTTCCACAAGTAACTGTTCCTCTTCTACTCAGATTTCCACAAGTAACTGTTCCTTTTCTACTCAGATTTCCACAAGTAACTGTTCCTTTTCTACTCAGATTCCCATAAGTAACTGTTCCTCTTCTATTTAGATTTCCACAAGTAACTGTTCCTCTTCTAATCAGATTTCCACAAGTAGCTGTTCCTCTTCTAATCAGATTTCCACAAGTAACTGTTCCTCTTCTACTCAGATTTCCACCAGTAACTGTTCCTCTCCTACTCAGATTTCCACAAGTAACTGTTCCTTTTCTACTCAGATTCCCATAAGTAACTGTTCCTCTTCAATTTAGATTTCCACAAGTAACTGTTCCTCTTCTAATCAGATTTCCACAAGTAGCTGTTCCTCTTCTAATCAGATTTCCACAAGTAACTGTTCCTCTTCTAATCAGATTTCCACAAGTAACTGTTCCTCTTCTACTCAGATTTCCACCAGTAACTGTTCCTCTCCTACTCAGATTTCCACAAGTAACTGTTCCTCTTCAATTTAGATTTCCACAAGTAACTTTTCCTCTTCTACTCAGATTTTCACAAGTAAATGTTCCTCTTCTACTCAGATTTCCACAAGTAACTTTCCCCTTCTACTCAGATTTCCACAAGTAACTGTTCCTCTTCTATTCAGATTTCCACAAGTAACTGTTCCTCTTCTACTCAGATTTCCACAAGTAACTGTTCCTTTTCTACTCAGATTTCCACAAGTAACTGTTCCTTTTCTACTCAGATTCCCATAAGTAACTGTTCCTCTTCTATTTAGATTTCCACAAGTAACTGTTCCTCTTCTAATCAGATTTCCACAAGTAGCTGTCCCTCTTCTAATCAGATTTCCACAAGTAACTGTTCCTCTTCTACTCAGATTTCCACCAGTAACTGTTCCTCTCCTACTCAGATTTCCACAAGTAACTGTTCCTTTTCTACTCAGATTCCCATAAGTAACTGTTCCTCTTCTATTTAGATTTCCACAAGTAACTGTTCCTCTTCTAATCAGATTTCCACAAGTAGCTGTTCCTCTTCTAATCAGATTTCCACCAGTAACTGTTCCTCTCCTACTCAGATTTCCACAAGTAACTGTTCCTCTTCAATTTAGATTTCCACAAGTAACTGTTCCTCTTCTACTCACATTTTCACAAGTAACTGTTCCCCTTCTACTCAGATTTCCACAAGTAACTGTTCCCCTTCTATTCAGATTTCCACAAGTAACTGTTCCCCTTCTATTCAGATTTCCACAAGTAACTGTTCCCCTTCTATTCAGATTTCCACAAGTAACTGTTCCTCTTCTACTCAGATTTCCACCAGTAACTGTTCCTCTCCTACTCAGATTTCCACAAGTAACTGTTCCTCTTCAATTTAGATTTCCACAAGTAACTGTTCCCCTTCTATTCAGATTTTCACAAGTAACTGTTCCTCTTCTAATCAGATTTCCACAAGTAGCTGTTCCTCTTCTAATCAGATTTCCACAAGTAGCTGTTCCTCTTCTAATCAGATTTCCACAAGTAACTGTTCCTCTTCTACTCAGATTTCCACCAGTAACTGTTCCTCTCCTACTCAGATTTCCACAAGTAACTGTTCCCCTTCTACTCAGATTTCCACAAGTAACTGTTCCCCTTCTATTCAGATTTCCACAAGTAACTGTTCCTCTTCTAATCAGATTTCCACAAGTAGCTGTTCCTCTTCTAATCAGATTTCCACAAGTAACTGTTCCTCTTCTACTCAGATTTCCACCAGTAACTGTTCCTCTCCTACTCAGATTTCCACAAGTAACTGTTCCTCTCCTACTCAGATTTCCACAAGTAACTGTTCCTCTTCTACTCAGATTTCCACAAGTAAATGTTCCTCTTCTACTCAGATTTTCACAAGTAAATGTTCCTCTTCTACTCAGATTTCCACAAGTAACTTTCCCCTTCTACTCAGATTTCCACAAGTAACTGTTCCTCTTCTATTCAGATTTCCACAAGTAACTGTTCCTCTTCTACTCAGATTTCCACAAGTAACTGTTCCTTTTCTACTCAGATTTCCACAAGTAACTGTTCCTTTTCTACTCAGATTCCCATAAGTAACTGTTCCTCTTCTATTTAAATTTCCACAAGTAGCTGTTCCTCTTCTAATCAGATTTCCACAAGTAGCTGTTCCTCTTCTAATCAGATTTCCACAAGTAACTGTTCCTCTTCTACTCAGATTTCCACCAGTAACTGTTCCTCTCCTACTCAGATTTCCACAAGTAACTGTTCCTTTTCTACTCAGATTCCCATAAGTAACTGTTCCTCTTCTATTTAGATTTCCACAAGTAACTGTTCCTCTTCTAATCAGATTTCCACAAGTAGCTGTTCCTCTTCTAATCAGATTTCCACAAGTAACTGTTCCTCTTCTACTCAGATTTCCACCAGTAACTGTTCCTCTCCTACTCAGATTTCCACAAGTAACTGTTCCTCTTCAATTTAGATTTCCACAAGTAACTGTTCCTCTTCTACTCACATTTTCACAAGTAAATGTTCCTCTTCTACTCAGATTTCCACAAGTAACTGTTCCCCTTCTACTCAGATTTCCACAAGTAACTGTTCCCCTTCTATTCAGATTTCCACAAGTAACTGTTCCCCTTCTATTCAGATTTCCACAAGTAACTGTTTCCCTTCTATTCAGATTTCCACAAGTAACTGTTCCCCTTCTATTCAGATTTCCACAAGTAACTGTTCCTCTTCTACTCAGAATCCCACAAACAACTTTTCCTCATTGAGATTTACACATGTAACTGCTCATTTTCTGTTGAAATATCCACAAGTAACTTAGTCCGTATTTTGTGTAAATTTCTGCAAATAACTGTTCATCTGTTGATATTTCCACAAGGTACTATACATTATCTGTTAAATCTTCAGAAGTAATTATCTATCTTCTGTTCAAATTTTCATAAGTATCTTCTGTTCAAATACCCCCGACTATACGTCTATATTATGTTGAAAATTGTAAAAGTAGCTGTCCACCTTCAATTGAAATTTCCACAATTAACTCCACTTTCAATGGTGTCTAAGCTGAATGGGTCTTCGTCGTACGAGGTTTAATTTTCATACAGTTCTTTAATTTTGTCAGTCATTCCAGGAATACATTCCTTTCTGCAGCCTCTGGGTATATTCTGTTGAGCTGTTTTCCATACTAATGTAGTTTGAAAAATTCATCCTAATGACTTATTTTAGGTGGTATGATGTCAATGTGTTGTTGATTCGTTTCAGTAAAGGATGTCCAATCTGCTTTCCTCAATTCAAATATTTTGAGATGTTTTGATTTATTTCCGGTTTCCTTCTAAATTTCCTTTTCATCTTCCGTTTTCTATTTGGTATCGTCTATTCAGGGCAATTCTTTTCGTCCCTTCTGCACGCGACACTACTGAACGCAAGACCTAAAGAAGAAAAATAATGTTAAGAATGAAAACAAGGCCATAAATGAGAGAGAGAGAGAGAGAGAGAGAGAGAGAGAGAGAGAGAGAGAGAGAGAGAGAGAGAGAGAGAGAGAGAGAGATTTGGAGTTTCTTTAAAGTACATAGGATTAATCAGATGCTATTTCTAGGTCAGACACGAAGGGAAAAATATTCAGGTGCCTCCCTTCCAACAAGCCTTCCTCCAAAGGAAGCCTAACCATTCTACACTCCTCTTAAGCCACGAATTAAAAGCAGATTCGATTTTATACAGTAAGTTGTTCCAATAAGCGAAAAAAATAAATAAACAAATGTAGTAGATTTATACTAACCTAACCTATGAGATAACTTGGTGGGATTCCTCAACATTTTCACCGAAGCATTTGCTATTGAGCCCAATCCTAGAGTAGGCCTGCATAGGTTTGTTAGTTCCTCGTATGAGCTGCTACGACTTGTAGCCGCTTGTTGGGCCTCTTATAAATGGTACTTGCAGTGGCAACATTAGCTCCTGCTGTGTCAAAAAAGTTTGTGCTTCTCTACATGTGTCAGACATCTGCGCTGTTCTTGTTAGTCTCGCAACCATTGCTTGTTACTTGTGGTGATGTGTCCTTTTGACGAATGAGCCAACTGCTGAAAAAAATAAACGTCAATTGAAAATCGTAAACCAATGTAACATATAATACAACCGAATTTTACTTTACATCTATACAACCACCAACAATTTGTCATTGTTAAACACAATTAGCAACATTCAAGTGACCTCTACAAATGAGTAAAAACCAATTCTGAATCATTCTAATAGGAACACTTGTTATAAAGGGCAAATGTCCTCCACTAATTGTGATTTAAGGATAACTGTCCTACCACTAAATGAAAGAAAGAAATAGATGATGGAATTGAGATTTATAGATTTAGAAACCATATATTAGAGGGCTGGATATGGACAAGGATATCCTTATCATGAAAGCAGACTTCGTAGTGAAATACATAAATAATGCTTGTAATTCTTACAGATTCTTACAGACGTTTTCCTGGAAGAGGCCCTAGGGGGCCTGTGGCTCCAGTATGGTAGCCAGGACACTATGTGGGTGGTGGTGGCACGTGGTGTTTATCTGAGCTTTATAATTGAATTTTTGATCCTGTGTTTTCCAAAATTTATCAAGTCTTGACTCGAATTGTGTCACTGTCTCTGAGTGTACCACCTCGTCCGGCAAATTGTTCCAAACGTTTACCACATTTGGTTAATACGGAAGGTATATTTTTACTATCAAAATTAGGTAAACCAGAGGGATGGGATATTAGAATGGAATTGTTGAGGAATCTGAACAAGCTTGGGGAATCCATGAGACACACCATGAAACTGAGAGAGGGGTTTAAAAGATCCCAATAAGTTACTCAGGCATTAGTTTAAATGTACAAAGTTACTCAGGCATTAGTTTAAATGTACAAAGTGGAAAAAATAAAAATAAAGATTCTTATTGTTTTTTATCTATTTCACTGAAAAGTTTAAATCATATAAGCTTAAAAGTTTTGCAATTATCTTTTAGTTAAGAGAGTCCCTGTAGGACTAAACGTGTCTTGTGGAGTGAGTAGTTAGGAATGGGGGATTGAGAATTTTCTTATTGTAGTTATAATTACACCTAACATTACAGGCAATGAAGGTTTAAATAGATTCTAGTGTAATTCTTACTTTATTTCACAAGCTTACTTCAAATTTCAATTAGGATTGAATATTTTAAATAGCATTAAGCATTGCAGCTTTGCAAAAACACGAAGATATTTTTTAAAAAAAGATATCTATATAGAAAGGTGACTATCTCAAGTGTTTGCTATCAAATCTTAACTGTAAAGAATATTTGTAAAAAAAAAAAAAAAAAAAAAAAAAAAAAAAAAAAAAAAAAAAAAAAAAAATATTTGTAAAAAAAAAAAAAATTATTTTCAGTATTTGCTCTACAATTGCTCGATATTTTTTTTAAATCAAATGAATGCAGCACTTTCGATTCTTGGCCCGGGGGAGGGGGGATAGATGGGCTCAAGCAAGAAATTGGGTACTTAGCTGTTAACTGACCGTTTCGGGTTTTAGCTAGGGAAAGCTCTGAAAATTACGAAGTGCCACTTGGGAACCTCACAAAATTACGAAGTGCCACTTGGGAACCTCACAAAATTACGAAGTGTCACTTGGGAACCTCCCCAAATTACACAGTGCCAATAATAAAACCTATGTAAATTATGAAGTACCACTGGAGAAACCTCTGCAAATGACAAAGCACCACTAGAAAAACCTTTGAAATTACAAAGGGCCACTTAGGAACCTCACCAAATTACGAAGTGCCAGAAGGAAAACATACTGTAAATTACTAAGTGCCACAAGGGAAACCTCTGTAAATTACAAAGTACCACTAGGAAAACCTATGTAAGTTATAAAGTGCCACTAGGAAAACCTCTGCAGATTATGGAGTGCCACTTGGTAACCTCACCAAATTGTGAAGTGCCACTAGGAAAACCTCTAAAAATTATGAAATGCCACTTGGTAAACTTTTGAAAATTACGAAGTGCCACTTGGGAACCTCACCAAATTACGAAGTGCCACTTGGGAACCTCACCAAATTACGAAGTGCCACTAGGGATATCTCTGCAAATTACAAAGAGCCACTAGGAAAACCTCTGAAAATTATGAAATGCCTCTTGAAAAACCTTGGAAAATTACGAAGTGCCACTTGGGAATCTCACACCAAATTGTGAAGTGCCACTAGGAAAACCTATGAAAATTATGAAACGCCACTTGGAAAACCTTTGAAAATTATGATGTGCCACTTGGAAACCTCTCCAAATTACGAAGTGCCACTAGGGATATCTCTGCAAATTACAAAGAGCCACTAGGAAAACCTCTGAAAATTATGAAATGCCTCTTGAAAAACCTTGGAAAATTACGAAGTGCCACTTGGGAATCTCACACCAAATTGTGAAGTGCCACTAGGAAAACCTATGAAAATTATGAAACGCCACTTGGAAAACCTTTGAAAATTATGATGTGCCACTTGGAAACCTCTCCAAATTACTAAGTGTCACTAGGGAAATCTCTGCAAATTACAAAGTGCCACAAGGAAAACCTCTGAAAATTATGAAATGCCCCTTGGAAAATCTTTGAAAATTAGGTGCCACTTGGGAACCTCACCAAATTATGAAGTGCCACTTGGGAACCTCACCAAATTACGAAGTGCCACTTGGGGAATCTCTGCAAATTACAAAGTGCCACTAGGAAAACCTATGAAAATTATGAAATGCCACTTGGAAAACCTTTGAAAATTACGAAGTGCCACTTGGGAATCTCACACCAAATTGTGAAGTGCCACTAGGAAAACCTATGAAAATTATGAAACGCCACTTGGAAAACCTTTGAAAATTATGATGTGCCACTTGGAAACCTCTCCAAATTACGAAGTGTCACTAGGGAAATCTCTGCAAATTACAAAGTGCCACAAGGAAAACCTCTGAAAATTATGAAGTGCCACTTGGGAACCTCACCAAATTGTGAAATGCCACTTGGAAAACCTTTGAAAATTATGAAATGCCACTTGGAAAACCTTTGAAAATTATGATATGCCACTTGGGAACCTCACCAAATTACGAAGTGCCACTTGGGAACCTCACCAAATTGTGAAATGCCACTTGGAAAACCTTTGAAAATTATGAAATGCCACTTGGAAAACCTTTGAAAATTATGATGTGCCACTTGGGAACCTCACCAAATTACGAAGTGCCACTTGGGATCCTCACCAAATTACGAAGTGCCACTTGGGAACCTCACCAAATTGTGAAATGGCACTTGGAAAACCTTTGAAAATTATGATGTGCCACTTGGAAACCTCTCCAAATTACGAAGTGTCACTAGGGAAATCTCTGCAAATTACAAAGTGCCACAAGGAAAACCTCTGAAAATTATGAAATGCCCCTTGGAAAATCTTTGAAAATTATGAAATGCCCCTTGGAAAATCTTTGAAAATTATGAAATGCCCCTTGGAAAATCTTTGAAAATTATGAAATGCCCCTTGGAAAATCTTTGAAAATTATGAAATGCCCCTTGGAAAATCTTTGAAAATTATGAAATGCCCCTTGGAAAATCTTTGAAAATTAGGTGCCACTTGGGAACCTCATCAAATTATGAAGTGCCACTTGGGGAATCTCTGCAAATTACGAAGTGCCACTAGGAAAACCTATGAAAATTATGAAATGCCACTTGGAAAACCTTTGAAAATTACGAAGTGCCACTTGGGAATCTCACACCAAATTGTGAAGTGCCACTAGGAAAACCTATGAAAATTATGAAACGCCACTTGGAAAACCTTTGAAAATTATGATGTGCCACTTGGAAACCTCTCCAAATTACGAAGTGTCACTTGGGAAATCTCTGCAAATTACAAAGTGCCACAAGGAAAACCTCTGAAAATTATGAAGTGCCACTTGGGAACCTCACCAAATTGTGAAATGGCACTTGGAAAACCTCTGAAAATTATGAAATGCCACTTGGAAAACCTTTGAAAATTATGATGTGCCACTTGGGAACCTCACCAAATTGTGAAATGGCACTTGGAAAACCTTTGAAAATTATGAAATGCCACTTGGAAAACCTTTGAAAATTATGATGTGCCACTTGGGAACCTCACCAAATTACGAAGTGCCACTTGGGAACCTCACCAAATTATGAAGTGCCACTTGGGAACCTCACCAAATTGTGAAATGCCACTTGGAAAACCTTTGAAAATTATGAAATGCCACTTGGAAAACCTTTGAAAATTATGATGTGCCACTTGGGAACCTCACCAAATTACGAAGTGCCACTTGGGAACCTCACCAAATTACGAAGTGCCACTTGGGAACCTCACCAAATTACGAAGTGCCACTTGGGAACCTCACCAAATTATGAAGTGCCACTTGGGAACCTCACCAAATTGTGAAATGCCACTTGGAAAACCTTTGAAAATTATGAAATGCCACTCGGAAAACCTTTGAAAATTATGATGTGCCACTTGGGAACCTCACCAAATTACAAAGTGCCACTTGGGAACCTCACCAAATTACAAAGTGCCACTAGGGAAATCTCTGCAAATTACAAAGTGCCACTTGGAAAACCTCTGTTAATTATGAAGAGCCACTCGGAAAATCTTTGAAAATTACAAAGTGCCATTTGAGAACCTCACCAAATTACAAAGTGCCACTAGTAAAACTTTGTAAAGATATGAATGCAACTTGGAAAACCTCTGAAAATTACCCAACACCACCTGGGAAACTTGTGTATATTTCAAAGTACCATTTGTAAAACCTCAGTAAATTGTGAAGTGCGACTAGGAAAACCTCTTCAAATTACGAAGTGCCACATTGGGAAACCTCTACAAATTATGAAGTGCCACTTGGAAAATCTCTGTAAATTACAAAGTGTCACTTAGGAAACCTCAGCATATCACCTAACACCACATGGGAAACCTCTGCAAATTGTGAATTGCTGTTTGGGAAACCTTTTTATATTACATAACACCATTTGAAAAACACCTGAAAATTGCGAAGTAATAATTAGGAAACCTCTGCAAATTACAAAGTGCCACTTGGGAAACTTCTGAAAATTACGTAGTGCCACTGGGAAATCTATGCATATTACTAAGTGCCTCTTGGAAAACCTATGCACATTACCTACCACCACATAGGAAACCTCTGCAAAATATGAAATGCCATATGAAAAATCTTCGAAAATTACGAAATGCCACAAGAGAAACTAATGCAAATCTCTTACGGTGAACAAAACGAAAACTGAGGACACCGGCACCTTGCTTACTTTTTTTTTACTTTTAGAGGTTTATTTCTCGCCCTCCATCAAACACTAAAGGTCTGTTCAGGCGGGCCTTGGTGTATGAAAAAAATAATTCCTTTCCAGTTAATATTTTGCTCTGTATCGTTATAAGTTATTTCGCTAGCATTTGTATTCAGGCTTAATAGTTTTCAGGTCACTATTATAACCCTTTCTAAGAAGATAAGTCTTCAGGTTTTTCTTGAAGGCTAAACTTTTAACATTTAGTGAACTGCAATTGCTAAAATATAAAATATAAACTATCCTGGAAATCATAAACCCAAGACTGATCTCCCAAATGATTGCTCAAGAAAATTTGAATAAATGACCCAGGAAAATGCCCTTCATAATGGCTGAGACACTAACTACCGTCGAATAGTTGCAAGAACTATGTACTGTAGGCTAGTTTCAATGATTGAAGCCGGTCAAATTGCTAATCATTAAAAGGCCTACTATACATAAGGTACGAAATAAACAGTTTATATTCGTAAATTATATTTTTTTTATTATTATTATCCCTACATTTTCCTTAATTATCGATCGATAATGTCATATAACCTCCTGACACCTTCAATATATTTCCTTTTACACAACAGGAATTTCATCTACGGAATTATACTTTACTGGCGAGTAACATTAAAGACACAGAAACTTATTCTGTTTGCAAAAACTTATAACCTGTTTGTATCGAAAGTATTCCCTTACCTTTCTTCAGAGAAATTCTTAGGTGTTGACACAACAAAGTTCTAACTCAGAATGAAGAGCAAAGACAGTCACAATTCCCAATATGTTCCAATGATGTATTAAACTTCCGTTGTCCAAGTTTTTACTTAGTTTGATTCGTAAATACTGTTCGCCTAATTAATACTAAATTGGATCAAAATGAACGAAAATAAAAGGATGAAAAAGCGGTTTGTGTTTTATTTCTCCTTTTTTAAAGACTTTGATATAGGCCTACTCTTTGGGAAGGGGTTGAGGTGGGTGGGGGGCGGGTAGTTAAAAAAAACGTTCTCCTAATTAATACTAAATTGGATAAAAATGAACGAAAATAAAAGGATGAAAAAGCGGTGTGTGTTTTATTTTTACTTTTTTAAAGACTTTGATATACTTTTTGGGAAGGGTTTGAGGGGGTTGGGTGGTAAGTTTTAACAAAGACTATATACTGAAGTTTTAGAGTATTTTCTTATGTGGAGGTGGTTGTATAATGGGCGACAGAGGTGAAGAAGAACTTTATCTAGAGCTGTAAACTACTTTGCTTACTTTTTACTTTGACGGCTGTTTTTCCGGTCCTATGCAGCAGGGGAACCCTACTCTCTACAGGACCTCCACTGTCTTTTTATCTTGTTCTTTCAAATATCAACTGGATATTTGGTCATTCACAAATTTAATCGTTTTTATTTATGAAATGAATATATAAATCACCGTGTAGTGTGTGCTTAGGTATTCATTGTCAGAAATCCTTTTTATATAAATATTCCACCATGTTCTGTCATTGGTGAGGTCAAAGGTTAGCTGAAATCTTTAGTATAGGCCAGGGGTTCTCAACCTTCTTGGCCCATGCACCCCTTTCACCATTTGTAATGGTGTCATTCCCCCCCCCACCCCTTACACACACACCTGCCGTCTTATCCAAGATTGTCTGTCTCAAAAAGTACTGTAAATAATATTCAAATATTACTAAAAATCCTTTTATTTTCTTTCAAAAAATATTATACATTTACAGCTTTACATGGACTATTTTTATAATGGAATGTTACAAATTATATGCAAATTGAAAATATCGATGGATATATAAAACTTGAATAAAAGAAAAATATTTTTTTTCTAAATTTATAAGAACTACTTAACAGGCCAAACTAAAGCTAATGCAATAAACAAAAAGTTCGATAGGGTAAGAAGATATTATAAATCTGTAATTATTTTCTTCAGTAAACAAAAAGTTCCATAGGGTAACAAGATATTATAAATCTGTAATTATTTTCTTCAGAAGATTACAGTTAAACGATTGACGAAACCTGTGATTGTTTTTTCTTAGCCAGTTCTGGGATACGCGGATGAGTGCTTGAAAGGGCACTATGCAGGTCATTTTCTACCTGTAATCTACTGCGCTGCTTTATTTTAATTTGTAATAGAGTTGAAAAGCCAGACTCACAAAGATATGTGGATACAAACGGATAGCCATTTCTGCCACTTTTGGGTAGGAATCGCACATCAGAGGACAAAATTCTGTTAATGATTTCTCATCGAACATATCTCTTACACCCGATCAGTTTTTAAATGCAAAATCTCATCTTGACAATCCTCAGGAACTTTTTCAACTGACAGTTTGAATGGGTTTCTGACTAAATCCGATTCATCATCACTAAGTTCGGGAAAATGTCGTTTTAATTCATTTTCCCGTGCTGGCAAATGCTGAAGAATTTATTTTTTTTCAAATTGTGGAAGCACCTTGTCTTTACTACAAACATCAAGAATGGATGACAAAACTAACATTGCAACATTTTCTGCATTTACCCTTCTCTTCCAATTTTCAAGCTTGGTTATGAAAGCTCTCAAGGCATCTATGAATTTTATAATGTTTGTATTCCTTCCCTGCATCTGAAGATTCAGTTTATTCAGTTGCTCAAATATATCAACCACATAGGCAAGACGCATGATCCATTCCTCATCACTTAGCCAGGAAGGAAATTCTGTTTTACCTTGCACTTCAAAAAACAATTTGAGCTCATTTCTAAACTCAAATACTCGCCCAGTTACATTTCCTCTTGACAGCCAACGAACATGTGTGTGAAAAAGAAGCGAATGATAGGTTGCATCCACATCAGTACATAACTGCTTGAAAAGTCGTGAGTTGAGTGCCCCTCCTTTGAGGAAATTTACAATTTTAATTGTTTGATCCAAAACCTTCTCTAGCGAAGCGGGAAGTGTTTTTGAGGCTAGTGCCTGACAATGGATCATACAATGAATGCCTTTCACTTTTGGAGCTCTTCACACATACTTGGAATCCTGATTTTGTCCCTAACATAGCTGGTGCTCCATCTGTACAACACCCACTGATATTATCACACGAAATATTTTCTGATTCAAAAAAAAAGATGAAACCTTCTTCAAAATATCAGAGGCGTTGGTAGTTAGTTCAAGAGGACAAAAGAGAAACTCCTCTTTAAATGAACCTGAGTGAACATACCTTGCAAACACCATCAACTGGGAACATGATGCCACATCAGTTGATTCATCAAGCTGAATTGAAAATAAGCCAAATGTTGAAGACTTGATTTCCTGAACAACTTGATCCTTGATGTCAGTGGCCATATCACTTATGCTCCTTTGAACAGTACTGTTTGATAATGGAACCTGTGCAATTTTTTTCTTCATTTCATTTCCCAACACAATTTCCACCATTTTGAGAGCGGAAGGCTTGATCAAATTTTCCCAATTGTATGGTTTTTTTTTCTGCTTTGATATTTAAAGTGCTACGACATAGGAAGCTTCAGTGATTTTATGGTTTTTCTCTTTAAAATCTTCTGTTGAAACAATCCTTATCTTTTGCAAGCATTCCCATGGCGTTCAAAAAAGTTTTTGTTCTTGTCCATGTGATGAGGATGAACATTTTGCAAATGTTGCCTCATCTTTGCTGGTTTCATAGAATCATTTGTCAAAGCTTTACTACAAATAAAACATTGGGGCCTTTCTTCTCCATTGATGATGATGGATGTGAACCATATTCAATATAGGAATGATCGTACTTTCTTTTTTTGATACTCATAATGGGCTCCGAATTCAGTAAATAAAAACAAGAAAAGGTAAAACTATTAATTGGTTATTTTTTACATACAAAATGTGATATATTTATCCATTGTTTATTTAATCAGCAACATGACTGACATTAAGAAGTAAATAATGACAGTGAAGCACAAAAAGAATGTGTAGAATACACAAATATTGGAGATTATGGTCCATGTTAATATCACAAAAACTAGACTAAAGAAGCAGTCACCATTTTGAGTGCAAGACCAAAAAAAGAAAAAAGAAAAAAAAAACAGAGGCGCTAATAAAGAAAAAATGGTAAAACGGGATTTTTGGCTTTTGGGATTTTGGTACTCTTCTGAAAATATATAGAATATAAAAAAATAAAAAAAATAAATATATAAAAATCTTTAAAGATAAAAATACTGCCCTGATAAACATAAAATTTAATTTGATAAAAAATTATATAGTTTATATTATTTTGTTGGGTTTTTAACTCTAAATAATTATATATATATATATATATATATATATATATATATATATATATATATATATAAATTTATATATATATATATATATATATATATATATATATATATATATATATTTATATATACATATATACATATATATATATACATATATACATATATATATATATATATATATATATATATATATATATATATATACATATATATATATATATATATAATATATATATATATATATATATATATATATATATATATATATATATATTCCAAAATCCCCATTTACCGAAAAAATAACATTTGAAATGATAATAAAAACTAAAAACAAAACACGGACACATGCATGCAGGGTCATTGGAAGAAACAAATTTATTGTACTTAGTCTTGAAGATACAATCTTGTAAATAAGGTTCATTCAGACACATACTGATGACAATTCGCGTCTGAAATTAGCTTCTCAGTTATGTATAGTCCCAGGAGTTCCCAACCTTGGGGTTGCCAAGTTATTTTCTTGGGGCCTACTTAATTCCCTAAAGATCTGTCTCTTCCTCAGTACCTTTTACAATCCTAGGATTAACTTGGGTGGTCACTTGTTTAATCCCTGGGCCAGCACAGGATATAATCCCAGCCCACTTGACAGGCCAGATACGCCAAAGCCTATAATTGCTCTCCTCACCCATAAACTAACTTTGGTCACAATTCACCCCCTGAAAACCCAAAATTCACCCCTGGGGATGAATTTCACCCCCATTGAGAACCTCTGGTATAGGCCTACTCTTCTGTATCCGAAATCGTGGATAGATAAACCAAATATAATAAATGTAATAAAGATTATATACGATAACTGTACAAGGAAACTGGTTATTTTTAACCATTTTGATCTCGAGAAAATTCGTTTAATAAAATAAATGGATTTCAAGCATAAACTGGATCCAAAAATACAAATTGACTACAAAATCTTGGTTACGAGTTCCAAGTGAAAGTACTCAATTTATCATATATAAGTGTAAAATTCTCATTAATTTCGTAGCTTCCTTTCTCAGATCAAGAAACTTAAATCATTATCCAGGTAACAAACGTCTTCTCTTCCACAAGGTAGATGAAAAAAAAATAAACTCAAACTACACGTGCATGTTTTTTATATGTTATATACCCAGAATTTGTTTTTTCAAGATCAAGAGATATAAGGAATTTGGCCATAGGGCTTGGTGCTAGGGCCCGGCAGGTCATTCAACGCTCAGGTGTTAAAGGTGATTGGTTTAAATTCCGGTTCCATCGGAATAGATGCTCACCAGAACATCAGCCGGGCAAGCCCAACCCCCCACTGTGGTGCCCTACCACAACAGTAGCCTCCCCAGTAAACAGCTTAAACTCACGGTCCTGGGCGTGGATCGATCTGCTACCATGCGAATGCTAGGCAAACACGTTACCACTGTACTAGCCAGATTGGGCAGTAAAATGAGAAATGGGAACTAAACACGTAATTATTATTATTATTATTATTATTGTTGTTGTTGTTGTTAGCTAAGCTATAACCTTAGTTGGAAAAGCAGGATGCTATAAGCCCAAAGGCTCCAACAGGGAAAATAGCCCAGTGAGGAAAGGAAATAAATAAACTAGAGGAGGAGTAATTACCAATTAAATTAAACATTTACAGTAAAATAAATCTCATATATAAACTACAAAAACTTAATAAAAAAAAAAGAGGAAACGAAGTAAGTTAGTATCCAGAGTGTAACCCCAAGCTAGAGAACTCTATCAAGTGCAGTAAAAGGTTATAAGGAAGTCGCAACTCGGGGCAGACCCTTTTGTAATACATAATGTGCACTGTGCGAGTTTCTCTGGTGGAAATATTAATACTATTGCTACAATTGACAAACAGTAATTGAAAAGTAAAGTAATGTTGTCATTATCCTGATTGAGACTGGTATTTGAACTGAATGACAATCTAATAACATCTAACTCCTGTTTTTTTTATATTGCTATGAACAACAAACTGGTTAAAGGAGTGCATGTGCATGTTCGATCTAAATTTCAAGGTTAGCTAATTCAACCACGAAATTTATTATTATTATTATTATTATTATTATTATTATTATCAGTGTTAAATCCTCGTTATATAAGTACAAGAAGTCAGTAGGAAGGTAGGCCTTGGCCAACAGTGCACCTCAGGCCATTTACTGTAGACATTTTGTCCTAACTACGTCATCTTTTTACTATACCTCTATCTCTATAACCTTCTGTTTAAATAGCCTGCAGTACTCTGTTAATAAGCCATATGATTTAAATAACATAACTGGAATAAAAAAGAATAATAAGTTTTATTACCTAAATAAATCAATTTGTTCAAATTTCTGACTAAGAGCCAAGCGATATCTCTAGAGGTCTTCCATCAATTAAATAGAGAGAGAGAGAGAGAGAGAGAGAGAGAGAGAGAGAGAGAGAGAGAGAGAGAGAGAGAGAGAGAGAGAGTCCGAAGTAGGTTACATACAGTATATCAAAAGGTGAATACTCCACCTAACAGAAAGGCCTTTCTGTTTTATTTCCTACCTCATAATCTCCAAGTCAAATTAAATACATTTAGTCCATTTATTGCATTACCTTATATTTTAGGTCTGATATTTTCTAAAAAAAAAATAGAGACTTAAGTTCCAAACCTTTTTTTTTTTTTTTTTATTTACCTTAAATCTTACTTTTCCATTCTTGTATAAGCCAATTTACAAATTATATTTTTTAACACTGAATTGTTTCTCATGGCTTGGTGCCATAAATTCATAAGTTCAATGTAATACTGCTTCACTCGATTTTCTCAACTCTTTTACAGGATAAAAAATGTAGGAGCTTTTGAATCCAATCTAATATTAGAAGCCAAAGGTTTAGTGGGTTGATGAATTTTGGGTTTTCTGGCATCCTGGTCCTTTAGATCATTAGGGATTCATGTTTAAAGGTTTAAAGGCTACTCATGAATGGCGGAGGCAAAGGACAGTGACATTGCCCTATCAAGCAGGACAATGCCCTAGAGGCTGACCATATACACATATGATCAGTGCCCAAGCCCCTCTCCAATCAAGCTGGGACCAAGGAGAGCCAGGCAATCGCTGCTGTTGACTCAGCAGATAGACCTATAGGCTCCCCCAAACTAACAACCCCCCTCCCCCGCCATCCTTAGCTCACAAGGCTGGTGAGGTTGCAGCAACCAAAGAAACTAACGAGTTTGAGAGGGACTCGAACCCCAGTCTGGCGTTCACCAGTCAGGGACGTTACCACATCGGCCACCACAACCTCTAGTCATTTTAACTTTCGGTAAAAGTTCCAAACCAAAACTATACAAGAAAAGTAGGATCATTTATCATAAAGAAAAGTAAAAAAAAAAAAAAATTACTTAGATTCAAATTCATTAAAACCAATATTAACTTTGAAATAAATTTCCCTAGTTTTTCACGAACATGACTCCCAGTGTAAAGGACCATGAGAACTCTTTCCTGCATTCATTTTATTATTATTACTTGCTAAACTATAACCCTAGTTAGAAATGCAGGATGCTATAAGCCCAGGGGACATAACAGGAAAAAATACCCCCGTAAAGAAAGGAAAAATGGAAAAATAAAATAATTTGAGAACGGTAACATTAAGATATATATTTTCTATATAAACTATAAAAACTTTAACAAAACAAGAGGGAGAAAATTTAGATAGAATAGTATGCTATTATTACGGTAAGATTCTACATGCTGGGTTGCCCAACTATTTGTCTACAAAATGCTGTGAGTAGTACACAAATGTATGTACATAACCTAAGTACAGTACTTAATTTTTCAATACACTGTCTACTCTTTCTAATATCAATTGCCATTTATCAGCTGCACTTTATAACGATAGCAAACTGTCCTACAACTGTACCAAGAATTCCTACATCAATTCCTGCATTATAGAAGAAAATTATCTTTTTTATTTAAGGAACTTGACACATTTTTTATTTATTACACAAACAAGTCTTTATCTGAATGTTCTAAAGTCAAATGTTCTTATCTTGGGATTAAAGAGAGAGAGAGAGAGAGAGAGAGAGAGAGAGAGAGAGAGAGAGAGAGAGAGAGAGAGAGAGAGAGAGAGAGAGAGAGAGAGAGGGGGGGACATTACACTTCACTATGGGTAGGCTATGGTTCAAACCAAATGACATGCTATATATGCCAAAATAAGTTCACCTTGTAGTCATAAGTTGCTAATACCTGAACCATTATACACAACTCCTTCATTGATAATTCCCACTAAAACTTTTTGTGAGGAAGTATTTCTGATTTTATAGATACTAGACTAGATACTTTAATAGCTGGGTTAGTAATATTTTGCAATTGTGACTCCCTCTCCCACTGAGTAATCCTAAATTGTGTCATTCAAATACCAGGGCCTTCAGGCAAGAGACCCTCTTTGCATCTGCCTAATATTAGCCATCAGGGACTGACATGGATCCTAATAATTTAGTGTTTCCTCAAGTGGGAGAAAGAGTTTGATTACATTTCAATGGATATTACTTCGGTGCTCTTGCAACCTCAGCCTTTTTGCCTAAATGGAAATCATGCCACCCCTCATTATGAAAACCATTTGGCAAACTCTGTTGGCCTTACCTTAAACGTTTAGTTGGCATCTTGAATTACATCATCTCTTACAAAGAAGCTGGCAATCATCCTAGCTTTAACCCCATATGTAGAAGACACATGTAACAATCTATAGCAGCATAAAGTATCAATTCGTTCCGGTTCTGAATGAAGTAGGAAACTAAAACATGATGCTTGGGGAGTCAAAAGCACAGAGTGGACAGTTTTTGGAACCCAGGCACTCACTAACTGTAACAAAACCCAAACCAGGCTGAGCACAGCCTCGTCATCTCTGGTCAAGAACATGACAGATTGAGGAAAAGCTGGTATTTATTCAGTCAGTTAATTAAGGACAGGCTATATCCTAAGTGTTGTGGGCTATTATCTTTGAATAAGTGCAAAGATATTGAAATGATGGTAAAGGCACCCATGCAGATCACAAGAGTGACTAGAATAAAAGAAAAGAAACCTCTTCAAGATTCTGCCAAATAAAACAGTGCTTTTCCAGTTCAGGATGCACTTGCACCAAGCAAGTACAGAACGATCCAATGTGGCATTGCTCAGGTGTTTCTAAAACTCATGGATGCTATTCAAGCAAAGGTAGAATGGGTATTGGAGTCTTCAAACTTGAGGTCCTATTTGTCTCGTTGTTTTTGGCTCCTCTGTAAAATTATTATGAATGGCTACATACCAATCAAAAGACAACTTTTCTATGGATAAAGATCACACGGACTTGGATTTGTCAGGCCTACAGTTAGTAAAGGTCCAAACCCAGAGCATTAAAGAGTAACCAATTTCTTCAACTTTATCAAACATCTATCTTTAGCGTACTCACTTCTTCACACTGGTAGAGTCCTCATGTTTTAGTCATGCATCACCTAAAGGCTTGTCCTTATTATCAACCAAGGATTTTCTAATTGCATATTTTTTATGGAAGATGTAAGTTCTAATTTTAAGGTTACTGTATTTTATATTAACTACATTAGCTACAGTTAAGTTTTCATTTTATGGGTAAGATAAAATTCCTAGATGAGGCTGTTGGGAACTTTACAGCATCCCAATTAGTTAGTGGTATTGTCTGCCTAAGTGAGAAAACCAACACTTCAAAATGGCTGGTGATTCTCAAAGTTAAATATAGTCCTTAGACTGAAACATGCCTGAAAGGAATGACAATTATCAAACGTAAGATAACATGAAGTTACTGGTCTTAAAGACTTGAATATTTTGTTATTGCTTCATTATTATCCACTTTCAAATTAATGTTTGAATCTGGAAATTAACTTTAGAACGCCAATACATCAGGGTGATGGCTGTCCATATGACCAGGAAGATTGGAGTTCATCATATCCTCTGAGGGTTAAATTCTAGTACCTTTAGAATAGTTGGTTGAATCTCTTCCTTCAAAAAAAAAGCAATAGCTAATGAACTTGGGTAACTACTGTATTGAAATACAGTACTATAATCAATTCTATTCTAAAAATTATACTATCCTAAAATCCAGATTATTTTAATGAAATACCACACTTGGAAGGGTAGTGATATAAGATTATCTATTAGTTTAGACAAGACCCAGAACTTTTCTTGCCTCAATTTGTACTTCCCATCATCATAATACTTCAACTAGTTTTTGGGATACCTCTGAATTCTCTTCTGATGCTATGAGAATTGCTCAAGGACAGAAATAAAATCTTTACTGTAACTTCTCTTCAAAAAGTCATGAAAAGAGATAAACAGTCCGGAATATTTCTTTGACTACCATGATCGACAAAAATTATTTACAAAAATTGCAAATTGCAGATCTATTATAAAATCCACTACAGATTTTATTCTACCACAATATGTGAGACTAAAGGGGATTCATTAAGTCACACTTTGTCACTATAACACAGGTTCTCTGAGACTGAAGGTCCTTATACTACACAGGAATAAAAAATTACCCGAACATTTGAATAAAAGCAAGCAAGAATAGAATTGCCACATCATGTGCCACACTAGTTACTTTATCATGTAATAAATTCTTCTGAAAGTTAATGGAGGTAGCAATGCCTATGTTATCAAGGATATCATCCAGCCCTGTATGAGCACTAACAATAAGGCTTTTCAGGAAGAAATAACTTAAAAAAACATTAGCCAAGAAAGATTTCTACCCACAGGAAACAAGTTCTTAACATTAGAACGTACAGTAATGACCTTTGCAAAGACTTGCATAATGCTTAAACTGTACTAGACAGAACACTTCCTATCCCCAATCATTATGAACAATATCTATAAAAGAATGTTAAAATGTCTAGCCAAGTCTCTCAGAATAATAACCTATGTGAGACAGCATGCAATTCATTGACTTTTCCAGCACTTGCCATTACCATGAGGAATAAGAATTCTATTGTTAATTTCTTTAACTCTACATAATTACTTGGTTCAAATAGAGGACCTCTTATGAAACTCATATTATTTTACCAGAGAAATGTTCATGCAAACTTGAGGCCTTTTATCATAACAAATGCGAGTCAATTGGGATCATTCTCTTCCTCATGAGCTTTATCCATAATCTTAATGACCTCTCGGTATTTACTAAAACTTTGTCATGTACCACTGCACTGACTTAAATGTGAAAGGGGCTGAGTGAACTAGTTAATCATACCGCCTTTCTTCACTTGAAAATCTTCCAAATTGAAGACATTCTTCTCATACTTATATCTAACTTTAGCACGAGACTTTTCTCCTCTACTGAATCGAGAATTTCCGTCTTCTGCATCAGATACTGGAGCCTTCATTCTTGCAAATACACGAAAGAGCTGTATTCAGCTTAAAACAAAGGCCCCTAACAGATAAATGTTCTCCCTAAAACATTAATCTAAGAAACCTGGTTACACTTGGATAAATTAGAATATGGAAATAAGCCCATTGGGTTCATGGAGAACATTCTATTGTTCTTCTAGACAGCTGTCAATACTGTATCGGGTACATCTGTTGAGAATATGCACAATCTGAGGGAGTTTGGAGATGTCCAAAACTGGTCTCCAGCCTCCTGGCCCTTTCGCCACTAACAAGAGACAATTGCAAAAACCTGATGACAAATTTATCACTTACTCTGTTGCCTGCTTAGCTATTAACTTCTGAATTTCTCAAAAGCACTCATATCTTGCATGGATTGTTCTTGTATGATGGGAAGGGAACTATAGCGGACGAAAAAGGAGGCAATGACAAGAGGGGCAGCCACTAGGCCACCTGAATGACGATAAGTATCGGTACCTGTTATTATGGGAGAGCCACAACCCTTGACTAAGCACTTCTAGACCTTTAGGAAGACTGTATCTGTACTACAAACTATTGAAACTTTCTAGGAATGCCATACGTGCATTTTATCAGTTATGGATCCAAGTTTTATCAGAAAAAAAAAAGAAATAAAAAAATAGAAAGAAAAAGATGGAGGTAGGTGCCAGTGAGGTCTATTGTTAGGGCCACGAGACCTCTTGAGAGGAAGAATCTTTTACTGGAGGAATGAAATAACAGCAGAACTGAAAGAAAAATTCCTCTTAGAAAAAGACTACATGGAAGCAGAAGAGGGTGAAGGCAAAAAGGATAAAGAATAAGTACGTTGAAGTACAGTAGAGCTTGTCCATATCTACCAAATTGCCTCAAAGTTGAAAGCTGCTTAATGATGCAAGCAATTCTATCATCCTACAACAAAGAACCTAAACTATACATTATTAAAATATGGTTCCAGGAATCTGACAAATTTGGTTAAATGAGTATAAAGTTGTTCCCTAAAAACCAAATGGAAAAATAGGGGTAATTAATACTGAAAACACCATCAGTAACGGCACTGTCCAACCTTCTGATAATTCTAAAGATTGAAGATAGCTCAGGGTTATCAGAGTAATTCTCCACAACTGTAAAATAAATGATCCCCAACATGAAGTTCGCAATACAGAATTTCAAATAGATAGCCAAATCCCCGCAAACCTATGATATTCTTTGACTGGCCAAGATACTTCTGCAGAATGGATTATAGGATTTTCTCACACCATAATAGACAGAAAATATGTTGCCGTGACAAGTACTAAAGCAGAAGCCCTGATCATGTGACTCATATCTTTATTCAAGAACAACGAATGGGAAAGAATAATTAAACTCTTAGCAATGGGTGCCACAATCTCTCTTTATCTCACTCATATTAGTAAAACGAATAAAATAAAGTTTATCAGGGGTATTTTACACTAGAAATATTTTCTTCAATCGTCATACTGTGGTCTGGTTTAAACACATTAAACATGCACAAGCACTGATAGATTTATCTATAAGCTTACATTTTAGCCTTAATCTGAGCCAATGAAAGGAGACCTCTCAGATTTTGTTCAAAGCATTAACTTCTGATTTCACTCCAATCTCAATACATCAAGATAAAAACCTTATTGTCAGTATCGCTCCCAATCTCCATTTATTGAACAACGAGGCAGAAACCAACATAACTTCCCTCTTCCTCCACTTAGAATCTATTTTCCTTTGTTTAATATTTCCACATTTTGAAATATTCCACCTTCCAGCATCAATGAGGACAGTTTACAAACAGTGAAAAGGAGGGAGTATTTAAAGTTTATATAGGAATTATTTGTTTTAGTGTTGTTACTGTTCCTAAAATATTTTATTTTTCCATGTTTCCTTTCCTCACTAGGACAACTTGGGGAGGTTTTCGCTGAACTGACGTCCAGCGATATCCGCCTCCAACTTCCCGACTGAGAAGGTAAGCTGAATATCCTTCCAGTCTTTGTGATCTGTAGGCAGGGCTAGGGAAAGGGGCCTACACTGGAGCTTCCACTGCCTTGATCACCGCCTTGAACCCTTTCTCCGCAAAGGGAAAGGCCATTCTGCTTTTCCGACTAGGGTTGTAGCTTAGCAATTAACAATAATAATCATATTATTGTTCTCTCGTCAGAGATTTTCTGATTATGAGGATAATTAGGATCCAGATGTAGGATAATCAAAGCTGATGGACTGATGAAACCAACTGTATGAAAATAAATTTTGGCCATTCTCACTACCATATATCATAGGGATACAAATGACATCTACAAAACATTATACAGTACATGGAGGAAAAATAGTTTCCATAAAAACAATTCATTGTCTTTCTGAGGTATCAAATAGCCATGGAAGTTCACTGGGATCTTGCAATAACATTTCAATTGAGATTATATTTTTTCTAGTCAATATACAGCCATCACTTTATATTACAAAAACTATTTTGTTTAATAAGTCAAACACTCATTACAATTAACTATATTATTTAAAATAGCATCACTACTTACAATACTGATATTGTTTCCTAAAGTAATCACAGCTTACCATAATTAAATTGCTTGAATATGTTTCAAATATTATATGACAAATATCACAGTACCTTATACTAAAATATGGAAAATACTAGTTACATAAAAATACTGACTTTCTTTTATACTTTACAGTCTTACAGCCTGTTATCTCACTAATCTAGCCTTCTTTGGTTTCACATCTGAAAACTCTTCTATCATTCTTTTTCTCCTAAGCCTTGTGGTGACCCCAAGTAAAGGACTCTGAACTAATGACAAATCATCGACAGCATAGAATTTACTTTTAGTAATTCTCAGTCCTTGCCTTGTAATCCTTCCAAATCGTGAATGAGATAATCGAGATGCTGGACTGTCAACAGTATCGATATCACCTTTGAAACTTTTACTCTTCTCATACACCAAAGATTTATCACACTGTATTTCGTGGGGTTTTTTATCATGGCATGCTATGTGAACCAACTTAAGATTTCCCGTTTCAGTTTGACCTTGACGACATTTGTGTAAAAAAAGTAAGCTATGGAAATAAGAAAGATTGACAAAACTTGATTCTGGTCCCAAAAGGGCTTCTCTCAGGAGAGGTAAAATGCTTCTAGACTTCTCAATTCTGAAAAAATAGAAAATAAAATAAATTAGGCCTGAAAATGACATTTCAAAAGTGGTAAAAGGCATATATATATATATCCTTAACCATAAATTATGAATTGGATGTACAGTACTGAAATGTAAAAACTTTTTTGGGCTCAAGCCATGGCGTCCTGATGGAAGGTTCCTTTTTGGTAGCTTCCTTGGGTATAAGACTACTAAGATATTCCCAGAGAATTTAACTACAGGTTATCACAGAATTCTAACTTCTGGAGCGAGTATCTCAAAGGTTTCCCCTTAAGACATCGTAATACAACAGGGGACGCGCATGTCTGAACGCGCCACATAGCTATCTTCACCCCGAACAGAGTTAATGCTTCGGTGTGTAAGGGCTGAGAATAGCTGGGAGCCGTTCCACAGCTAATCTCACTCGTGGCTACTACTGATACTCGAGACGTAAACAAACGGACGCCATTGCTCTAATGACGTCACGCCCGTCTTCATCCTTTGTTTAGTAGCTGCCCTACTTAGACGGATTTTCCCTGTGTTAACTTTATCGTTTTGCATCTTCGCTATGTCGTTACCTTCAGCCTCGCCTTCTTCTGGAAAGTTGAGTACAAGGTTCCAGTATTGTTTAATTAAGCTCTGGCCGTAAAGTAAATATTACTTTTCGAGATAATTGCTGTTTTGTGGCAGAGCTGTGCCTCTACCGGACCCGCCATTTTATGGCGTCGTTGTTGTTATGCATGTCTTATTTAGTTAGCCACAACAACGTTTTCCGGCATTATATACTAATAGAATACATTAGTTTATTTAGTCTTCATAGCTAGGAACTTTTATATCGTGTTTAGACGCTTTTTTATCGGTCATCGATTGACCTCATACCAGTCGGCTACTATAGCCCCCAGGCCAGGAGCCTACATACAAGTGTTCATGCATGATTTATTAGTGATCCTAGACTAAGTTATGAAGATAGTGGCATTATTTTACAATACTTTTGACAGTGATGCAAATGTTTTCGCCTTCAGGGACCATATAGGGGATAGGCTAGTCAGTGACTCTTTCTAGCCTAACCTAATGTTAGGACCCCTATATGCTTCCTTCATCCCCTGCCTTGGCATTCCCTCTATTTAGCCTTGATTCCTTTTCTGAGTAAAGGGATTAATTGTCTAATAGAGTATATATATCGCCTCTCTGTCCTCCCTAAAGGAATGAACCCCCTTTAGGGTTGCGTCCGAGAGTGAGGTTAGGCTAGCCTACCTCTATGGCTAGGATAGTCTATGACTTTCCTGCGATAGCGATATGTCTTCTTCCTTTCCTAGTTCAGGACTTTTAGCCCTGTTCTAGGTTAGGTTAGGAAGGTTTCTCTGTTCCATGCTGAAACTGTACTCTTGCACCGTTTTAGCTGATCTGCCTGATCTTAGGTTAGGGAGTGTCCTCCCTTTCTTTAGTGGCCGCTCTGGTACAGAAACCCTTCCTGGGAAGACTTCTCTCTTCTCCCTCCCCACCTATCTCTTGTATAGCCTAGCCTATGCTTAGGTTAGTTTATACCCATCTGTCCCCTGTCCTACAACTCCTCCTTAGGGTGGAATAGTAGGGCTACCCGAGCTTCCTTGTGCAGTCCGCTCTGGTACACATACCTTCATAGTGTCCTATAAGGTTAGTTACTAGTATAGTTCTGCATATGGGAGTCTCCCCCCCCCTTGGGTGTTCCCTAGCCCTCCCTTGGGCTACCTTGCTCCCGGTCCCTATTGACCCCTGCTCATGGATGTTAGAGCCTGCCTCTATCATGGGTACACCCCCCCTCAGGGAGGGGGAGGGATGTTTGGAATCCTGATGGTACTTCCTACATCCCTTCCCCCCTCCCCCCTGTCTCTCTCCCTATCCGGGTGCCGGTCTCTTGCCGCCTCTACTGTCGGCAATACCTGCCTCCTACTTGGTGACTCTCCCTGACCTTGCCGCCAGCCCCCCGTGTACCGAGGGACTGCCGGCTGCCGCCGGCTACCACCGGCGGCTCTCCTCCTCCTAGCCTGTCGTCCGCTTGCCGGTCGACCGCCGGAGTGCCGGCATATACTGCCGGCAACCCGGTACAGCCTTAACCATCCTTATCCCAGTCACCAATCTGGCATCCTCCGACTGCCGGAGCCGCCGCTCCCTGCCGGCGTGCCGCCGTTGTGCCGGCGGCCGCCATCCTGGTATTTGACTGACTTTGAACATTGTCTGTCCTAATGCCAGAATCTATGCTGGAGCGAGCTCCGGCATGCCGGCGGCTTGCCGGATGCCCCGGAGGCGTCAAGAATACTTGCACCCCCTTCCTGTAGCTATCATAAGACTATGATAGCCCTATATCGCAAACAGATAAGCTGCTTCTGCTATTAAGATCAGTACCTAGTACTGCTCTATTAGTGATCATGCTGTCTCTTTGCATTCTTCTAATTCCAGCATGCTATGTGCATCTTAGCACGGCTGGTTGCCAGAAGCAGTTACCTTTTAAATGAGGCCTTCTGGCCCTTAACTGGGAACCGAATGAATTCGGTCCCAATTTTGTCCTTGGTTTTTTCCATGAAATTCCAAAATACTTGGAATTCTAGGGAATTATATCCAGTGCCCTCGGTCACTCGGATTATCCAGGGACCAAGCTTATGGTAACCAGCCGGGCGAGATGCATGGAGCATGTTCTCCTTTACTATTTTCATTCTCTATGCATCACACCTTCATTAAGTTAAAATTAATGATTAATATTAACTTAGTTTAAGAGCCATTCTTATGACTCCCCCATACTCATTTTCTCTTTCTTTCACAGGAGGAGCAGATGAAGTGTGATTTCGCCTTCTGCGCTGTGAAACGCCCGCAGTTTTACGGGCATACGGCTTGCAGGACTCACGCCCCTTGTGCAGACAAGAAAGGGGATTTGAAGTTTTGGAATCCACTGGATTGTACGGTCTGCCAGGCTCACCTAGTTGAGGCCTTCCATAATCCTCCTTCAGCGGAGGTAAGAGACATTTCTCGTGAAAAGCTGCGCAAGTGGGTGCGTGGCTTCCAGAAAAATGCTACCGGACCGTACCTGGCCACCGAAGAACTGAGGTCACTATTGTTCCCTAAGGCCTCCCCTGACTCAGTGGTACCCAAAGACGTGATCCCCACTGTCCAAATTACGGTGGAACCTGATGTAGTCATGGCTCAGTCCATGCACGAGTGTCGTTTGGATTCCGAAGATGACGAACAGATTTCGGATGTCTCGGAAGACACGGAGAAAACGCTTATGGCTCAAGGAGCCGAAGATGACGAAGACAAGGTGGAATACACCGAGTCGGAGCAAGAAGCTGCTCCCTCGTCCATCCCCCCTCCTACTCCTACACCGACGGAAATGTCTATTCCGTCTACCTCCTCGACTCCGGATCCTTCTTCTTCCACTCAAGAACTGATCCGGCTGATTAGAGCCGTCATGGACGACAGGCTGAAGGAGAACCAGGAGTCCATCAGGTCGATGATAGGATCCAGAGAGCCGAAGAAGATTTCGGTCAAGGATCTCCCCGCTTGCTCTCATGCCAACCCGTGGAGGTATGCAGAGCATATGGTTATTGCGACCGGCAGGATCTTTGTCAGTGATAAGATCGGCACGGTCCCTTTGGAAGATGTGGAATTCTTCCCAAGCTTTGAGGCCTACCCGGACTGTTATGTCCGGCTTCGTTCCGAACCTGCCTCGAAGGAAGAGACCGAACCTAAGGAAGAGATAGTGTTCGATCTCGCAAAGGCCCAGGCTATGCTAGCCTCCGCATTCAAGAGTAGAGGCTTTACCTGCTCTAAGCTTCCGGCATTGAGCAAGAAGCACCCTACTTACGTTGCACCTGATACTGCGGTTCTTCCATTCTTGGAAAAGGCCTTAGCTGCATGCCTTAAAGCGGCGGAAGAAGGGAAACCCTGCCCTGCACTGGAGGAGTGCAGACCCTTCTCCATCGTGACCCCCCCTGACGCTCGACACTGGAAAGATGTTCAACATACTTTCGTCGTGGGAAGGCTCGATCCTGACGTCGCCGGACGTCAGTTTAATGAAGACCTCCCTAAGCTCAACGATCACCTCCTTCGCCGGGAACAAGACACGAAGGAGAGGCTTGCGGCATCTCTTTCTCATCAAGTCCAACTGGAAGTTATGGCCTGTGACACTAGAGTACCAGATCACTACATGGTACTCTCCAAATCCCACTTACTAACGGTAATGAAGGACTTGTACCACTTCATAAAGGCTCGAAGAGCCTGTCGTGAATTCGTGTTTGCCGGTGCCACCGTGAAACACGAACCCCGGAGGCTGATTTCCTCCAACATCTGGGGAAAGCACCTGTTTCCTTCTGACCTTGTGAAGGAAATCACTGACAGAGCCGCCACGGAGAATAGGAACCTTCTCCACAAGTGGGGCACGTCCAGGAAAAGGAAACCCTCTCAGGACGACGGACCTCAGCCTAAGAGGAAACCCCAAAAGTCAAAACCCCAGCAACGTCAGCAAAGACGTCAGTTTCCGGGACCCGCTACCTCCCAAGTGGTTGCCCAACCACAACAGACCTTTCAATTGGTCCCCCAACCGGTGTTGTCACAGTCACCGGTCTTCACCCCTGCCTTTGAGCAACCATCAACTACCTTTCATGCCAAAGGTAGAGGCTCATTCAGGGGTGCAAGCAAAGACGCATCTCGCCGTCCCTCCAGAGGTAGAGGAGGAAAGGGAGCTAGCGGCCGAGGCAGCAAGTCCTCGGGACACCAGAAGCAATGAAGTGCTTCCGGTGGGAGGAAGACTCCGCCAATTCCAGGATCGTTGGACCTTCGATCCCTGGGCACACAGCATCGTCAAGAAAGGTCTAGGCTGGAGTTGGACTCAACCACCCCCAATCTTCCAGCAATTCTTCCAACAATCAACCCCCCTTCTGGAAGAATATGTTCTAGACCTCTTGAACAAGAAGGTGATAAGGAAGGTAAAGTCCACCAGGTTCCAAGGGAGACTGTTTTGTGTTCCCAAGAAGGACTCAGACAAACTCAGAGTCATTCTGGACTTATCCCCCCTCAACAAGTTCATAGAGAACAACAAATTCAAGATGCTGACGCTTCAACAAATAAGGACCCTTCTGCCTCAAGGTTCCTACACGGTCTCTATAGACCTGGCGGATGCCTACTGGCACATTCCAATGAACCATCACGCTTCCTCCTACCTAGGATTTCGACTCCAAAGGAAAAGCTACGCCTTCCGGGCCATGCCCTTCGGCCTCAATGTGGCCCCTCGGATCTTCACAAAACTGGCGGATGCCATAGTACAACAGCTCCGCCTAAGAAACGTCCAGGTGATGGCCTACCTCGACGACTGGCTAGTCTGGGCTCCATCGCCCGAAGAGTGTGCAAAGTCTTGCAACGAAGTTACCCAGTACCTAGAACACCTGGGATTCAAGATCAACGAGAAAAAATCTCGCCTCTCTCCAGCTCAGAAGTTTCAGTGGTTGGGAATCCACTGGAATCTTCAGTCACACCGCCTTTCCATCCCCCAGAAGAAAAGGAAGGAAATAGCAGGGTCTGTCAAGCGACTACTGAAATCCAAACGCATTTCAAGACGACAGCAGGAACGAGTTCTAGGCTCTCTACAATTCGCCTCAGTGACAAACCCAGTGCTTCGTGCACAGCTAAAGGATGCCGCGGGAGTCTGGAGACGCTCGGCATCCATCGCTCGAAGAGACCTCAAGAGACGGCTTCCAAACAGACTGCGACGCCTCCTAAAGCCGTGGTCGGAAGAAAAGGCCCTGAAAAGGTCCATTCCTCTCCAACACCCTCCTCCATCACTCAACATCCACACAGATGCCTCACTGGAAGGTTGGGGAGGTCACTCCCACCAGAAACAGGTTCAAGGTACCTGGTCTCCACTATTCAAGACGTTCCACATAAACATCTTGGAGGCCATGGCGGTCCTTCTAACTCTGAAGAAGTTATCCCCGCCGCCCTCGATCCACATCCGTCTAACCCTAGACAACTCGGTGGTAGTTCGTTGTCTCAATCGCCAAGGCTCAAGATCGCCCCAGATAAATCAGGTGCTTCTCCCAATCTTCCGTCTGGCGGAGAAGAAGAAGTGGCACCTGTCTGCAGTTCACCTACAAGGATTCCGCAATGTGACAGCGGATGCTCTATCTCGGACAAACCCGATAGAGTCGGAATGGTCTCTAGACGCAAGATCGTTCTCCTTCATCTCTCACCAAGTCCCAGAACTTCAGATAGATCTCTTTGCAACGAGCGACAACAATCAACTTCCTCTGTACGTAGCCCCGTACGAGGACCCCAAAGCAGAAGCAGTGGACGCCATGTCACTGGACTGGAACAGATGGTCCAAGATCTACCTGTTCCCTCCCACCAACCTTCTGTTGAAAGTCCTCTCCAAACTGAGAACCTTCAAAGGGACAGCGGCCCTAGTGGCTCCCAAGTGGCCCCGGAGCAACTGGTACCCCCTGGTCCTGGAGCTGCAGCCCAAGCTGATCCCTCTCCCGGGCCCAGTTCTCTCTCAACAAGTACAGAAGTCGACTGTCTTCGCTTCATCATCGAAAATCAAGGACCTTCATCTCATGATTTTCTCTCCCTTGCCGCAAAGAAGAGGTTTGGGATCTCGAAGAAAAGTCTAGACTTCCTAGAGGAATACAAGACCGAATCCACGAGACGGCAATATGAATCATCCTGGAGGAAATGGGTCTCCTTTGTCAAGGCAAAAAATCCTAAAGAAATCACAATTGATTTCTGTATGTCCTTCTTTATTCACCTTCATGGACAAGGATTAGCAGCCAATACGATTTCAACCTGCAAATCGGCCTTGGCTAGACCAATTCTATATGCTTTCCAAATTGATCTGTCCAACGACATCTTCAACAAACTACCAAAAGCATGTGCTCGCCTACGTCCAGCACCCCCACCGAAACCGATCTCCTGGTCACTAGACAAGGTACTCCATTTCGCCTCCAACTTGGACAATGATTCATGCCCCCTCAAGGATCTGACTCAGAAAGTTATATTTTTATTTGCTCTCGCTTCGGGAGCTCGAGTCAGCGAAATAGTGGCATTATCAAGAGAAGAAGGACACATCCTGTTTACCGATTCAGGAGAAGTGACCCTCTCCCCTGATCCGACGTTTCTCGCTAAAAATGAATTACCCACCAAAAGATGGGGCCCTTGGAGAATATGCCCCCTGAAGGAGGATGTCTCTCTATGTCCAGTAGAGAGCCTCAAGGTCTATCTTCGCAGAACTTCGAACTTTGGTGGAGGCCAACTCTTCAAAGGAGAAACATCGGGCAGCGACCTGTCACTGAAACAATTAAGAGCGAAAATCACCTACTTCATTCGCAGAGCAGATCCGAACAGTACACCCGCTGGTCATGATCCTAGAAAAGTGGCATCTTCTCTGAATTTCTTTCAGAGCATGGACTTTGAAAGCCTTAAAAACTTCACGGGCTGGAAGTCCTCGCGAGTTTTCTTTAAACATTATGCGAAACAAGTGCACGAAGTCAAACATTTTGTGGTAGCCGCAGGTAGTGTTATGAAACCTGCACCTAACTCTGCGTAGAACAGTGAGTTACTTGGGACTCTAACTCTTCGGGTGCCTATGTTGACCCTCGAGCGATTCATAGTGATGTCAAAAAACACTTAGTGCTTTTATAACTGTTCTTATCCCAGGTGAAATGTCATAGTGTCACACAAGTGCCGCATGCCTTGAGCATGATGTGTTTTATTTAAAGACTTGCGTTCCTCGAGAACGAGTACCTACTAATATCCTGAAATTCCTTTTCAGATTCAAGAGCAAGCCTTTATTTCTATGTACATTATTATTACTGTAAATGAACTTTACTTTTGCTGTAAATTATTTAATTTCTGCATTGTGAAATAAAATTTCTATTTTATTACTTATGCGTCTCTATCAGCTCCTACTTACTATGAAATACATACCTGTCATAGTTTTATTTATTCCTCCTTTCTTATGGTTATGAAGAATTTAAGATGTTTAATCCTAAATTATATTCACCCTGACTAAGTAAGGTTCCTACACGAATACTTACTTCTGATAACCAAGAGATGAACTCTATACACAGTGCCCAACCACCACTGGTCTAATTTCAGAATGTTCCTATACAAATACCAAACATTCCGCTTCATCTCTAAGTTCTTCAAGTTCTTCTCTCAGGATGAATAGCCCTTCAATACCACTTTGACGTCGGCATAGCCCATGGGAACTTCACTGCCAAGGGGGGCAGGATACTTCGTCCCTATGGTTCTTTATCTAAGATTACTTTGCTGTTTTGTCAATGCCTAGGCACTTAATACTGGGGGGAAAATCTACCACGATACATTGATTCTCTGGTACTCTTCCATCAGGACGCCATGGCTTGAGCCCAAAAAACGGATTCTGAGCGAAGCGAAAAATCTATTTTTGGGTGAGATAGCCATGGCGTCCTGATGGACCCTCCCTACTACTTCGTCCAGTTTTGTTCCCACCCTGTGCTACTGTATCATGGTGATGGGCAGCAACTGGCTTCAGGATGAAGACGGGCGTGACGTCATTAGAGCAATGGCGTCCGTTTGTTTACGTCTCGAGTATCAGTAGTAGCCACGAGTGAGATTAGCTGTGGAACGGCTCCCAGCTATTCTCAGCCCTTACACACCGAAGCATTAACTCTGTTCGGGGTGAAGATAGCTATGTGGCGCGTTCAGACATGCGCGTCCCCTGTTGTATTACGATGTCTTAAGGGGAAACCTTTGAGATACTCGCTCCAGAAGTTAGAATTCTGTGATAACCTGTGGTTAAATTCTCTGGGAATATCTTAGTAGTCTTATACCCAAGGAAGCTACCAAAAAGGAACCTTCCATCAGGACGCCATGGCTATCTCACCCAAAAATAGATTTTTCGCTTCGCTCAAAATCCGTTATATATGCAGGCTCCTTGGAGGGAAATAAAAATGGCACCCTAGCAGTACTAGCCGAACTCGATTGAGTACCTCGTCAGGCTGGGAGGAGCGTAGAGAGGAAAGGGCCCCTTTTTTTCATTTGTTAAATGTCGGCTACACCCCCCCCCCCAAAATTGGGGGAAGTGCCTTGGTATATCTATGTATGTATCATTTTTTCTCAAGTGCTTCGACGCCTCATTAGAGGACAGAACCAGTGAAGCAATCAATGCTTTCTCTATTGTAAATCAGCCAAGGAGAAGTTATGTTCTTATTGGACCACCTCTGCTAGGTCTAATTAGATCAGTACAAACTTTGGTGTAGATCTTAAAAAGGGGGAAATCTGACTTCTTTGTATTACAGTACATATTATTAATTAATAGTTGTGATATGTGAACTATACTCAATTTTTTTAATGAGGCGCATTTGCAATGACTCGCACCGGTGCCCTTTTAGCTCGGAGAAGTTTCCTGCTATCTGATTGGTTAGAATTATCTTGTCCAAACAATCAGCGATCAGGAGACTTTTCTGAGCTAAAAGGGCACTCCTGTGAGTTGGTGCAAATCTGCCTCACTAAAAAGAATTGACAATAGCTTATTATTATTATTATTATTATTATTATTATTATCAAATGCTAAGCTACAACCCTAGTTGGAAAACCAGGATGCCATAAGCCCAGGGGCCCCAACAGGGAAAAATAGCCCAGTGAGGAAAGGAAACAAGGAAAATAAAGGGATTTTGACGAAGGAAAAATCTATTTCTGGGCGAGAGACCCATGTCGCCCAGTGAAATGCTCCTTTAGCACCATTTCTAAGGTATATAACTGCTAAATAAGGAGTGATGTCACTGGCGTGGGATTGCTAGTAGTGGTGGGATGTTGAACGGCACCTCGCTGTTCGGGGATTTTGACAGGAGATATCTAAATGGTGCGAGGCCTCTGGTTGTGATTTATCACGCCCCAGTATTATATCGACACCTTATATAGGTGAGCGAGCTGGGTTCAACCTGGCATCCCTATGCAATTTTTTCTCTGGTAATATATAGCAGTTATATACCTTAGAAATGGTGCTACAGTAAAAATATTGAAATAAATATTTCTTATATAAACTATAAAAACTTTAACAAAACAAGAGGAAGAAAAACTAGATAGAACATTGTGCCCGAGTGTACCCTCAAGCAAGAGAATTCTACCCCAAGATAGTGGAAGACCATGGTACAGAGGCTATGGCACTACCCAAAACTAGAGAACAATGGTTTGATTTTGGAGTGTCCTTCTCCTAGAAGAGCTGCTTACCATAGCTAAAGAGTCTCTTCTACCCCTACGAAGAGCAAAGTAGCCACTGAACAATTACAGTGCAGTAGTTAACCCCTTGGGAGAAGAAGAATTGTTTGGTAATCTTAAGAGTTGTCAGGTGTATGAGGACAGAAGAGAATCTGTAAAGAATAGGCCAGACTATTCGGTGTCTGTGTGGGCAAAGGGAAAAACCCATAACCAGAGAGAAAGATCCTATGTAGTACTGTCTGGCCAGTCAAAGGACCTCATAACTCTCTAGCGGTAGTATCTCAAGTATGATGTCTATCAAAGCCCTTATTACAACTGTCTCAGAATCTTGAGACAATTCTTTATGTTGCATACATGCTTCAGGATTTTTGGTATCAGTCAGCTTTAGTCGGGAAACAAATGATTTCAGTTATAGCTAAATCATTTAGATGACAATTGTACTGTTGAATGTCTTTAAAAAATTAAATAACCTTGGATTAAATTGAAGTTCAATATCTTCAAATCATTGGGCTTTTAGGTGGTATTTATTGGTGAAGCCAAAGCCAGTTTATTGCGTAAAGTTCCACGATTTTTGCCTGAGGGTCACTTAAAATTGTCTGATACATCACAGATGGTTTTTACAGAAAGCTATATCATGATGCCAGACATTTTGGTACCAATTATATGATTGCAGCACTAATATTAAAAAAAATATAAGCCAATATTAGCCAAAATTTTTGTCTTTCAAATCCAACTATTCAGTCTGTAGTGATACATATCAAAAGGTGATTTCCAAAATGTTGTGGAATGATCTCATTTACAACTGTTATTTTCGAATCAAGTTTCAATGCATCTTGTTGCAAAGGCAAGATAGTTTCATGAACAGCATCTTTTCTGGCTTGATTTCTGTGAAGATTGCACTGGAAAATCATTAAATGTTGGGTTCTTTACAACCTCTTGCTTTTTAGGGATCTGTGGTTTAAAAATGACAAATTTGGAGATAATTTGTATATTTCCTAACCATACAAACCTTAGCTATTTACATGGGGTATTACTTTCGGCGTAGCTGAAATGACGAGCCATTAGATTTTTAACGAGGGTTAACTACCCTCTCGCTAGCTAGCGAGGGGGTAGGGGAGGGGTAGCTAGCTACCCCTCCCCCCTCACACACCGGTGAACTGATTCACTTCGCTTAGAGGTAGGACTTACCTTGGGGGACAGGGCTGGCGGGCAAATATGTGTAAATAGCTAAGGTTTGTATGGTTAGGAAAAATACAAATTATCTCCGAATTTGTCATTTGTTCCATAACCGAAATACAAACCACGCTATTTACATGGGGTGACTTACCCCTTAGGAAGGGTGGAAAGTCCCAGCCTTACTGGCTTTGGCTTTGCCCGGGGGCTCAGAATCCGAGTGAGCAGCACTTGAGAAAAAGAGTCCATGCACCTCACAAGTTCCTTGCTCCGCAAGGAACGTGCGGCCTACATAAGCCTGTGTGTGGAGGGATGAAGTGTGACTTGTCCTAGGAAGTTGACCTGAAGTCCCTTAGATGGAATTCTAGGCTAGGACGTTCCCAATACCACCTCGTCAGGGTATGGGGGACGCGACAGTATTATCTTAATACTAGGAACACAAGGAAGTATGGTTTACCTGCAGAGGTTTGAGGTCAGCTATGCAGAGAACCCAGGATGCTGCTTTCCCCAAGAGAGGGGAGGATGAAGAAAGAAGTAAGGGCCAGACATACTTCTTTCATTCATGCAGTCTAAAACCGGGTAACAATGCCCTCAACCTTCTGCTACCTGTCCATAAGGAGCCTGAGGTTAGACCAGCTGTTGTATAGCCACCACAGGGCCGATAGAAAACGTATCGAAGCTCCTGTGGGTCACGTCCTGCAGGTAGTGGGCTGTGAAGGTCGTTTGACGCTTCCAGACTCCAGCTTGTAGCACCTGCGTCACTGAGAAGTTTTCCTCTTGAAGGCCAGGGATGTTGCGATGCCTCTGACGTCGTGTGCTCTAAGGCGACGTGACGGAGGAGGGTCTGGATTCAGGGCGTGATGGATGACCCTTCGAATCCAGGCTGAAAAGGTATTCTTGGTGACCCTCCTCTTCGTCCTTCCTGTGCTCCCAAACAGGGCTTGCACGTGAGGACGAACTGCAGCTGTTCTTTTAAGATAACACCTCCGACTCCTTATTGGGCATAGTAGGAGATGGTCTGGGTCATCTGTTACAGAACGGAGACTCGAAATCCTGAAGGAGTCGAACCGAGGGTCCGGGCTCCAAGATTTTGAGTCTAGTAACCAACTCAGGGACGAACCTGAACGTTACCTCCCCCTCTCCTCTTGAATGGGCGACGTCATACGAAAGACCATGAAGTTCGCTGGCACGCTTGGCCGAGGCCAGAGCGAGCAGGAGCACCGTCTTCCAAGTCAGGTGACGATCAGAAGCCTGGCGTTATGGTTCGCAAGGAGGTCTCTTAAGAGCCCTAAGAACCCGAACCATGTTCCATGGAGGAGGTCTCACTTCCGACTGGGGGCAGGTAGGTTCGTAGCTTCGTATGAGCGAAGAAAGATCCAGCGAGGAGGAAATGTCTATTCCTTTCAGCCTGCAGGCCAGGCTTAAGGCTGAGCGATAGGCTTTCACCGCCGAGAGTGAAAGGCGCATTTCCTCCCGCAGGTATACAATAATTCCGCTATTGCTGGAATAGTGGCATCAAGGAGAGAAATAGCTCTCCCACGACACCAACCACAGAAGACTCCCCACTTCACCTGGTAGACCCCTGCGGATGACTTTCGCAGGTGTTGAGACATCCACTCCGCAACTTGTTGCGGAACGACTCTTTCTGTGAGGGGATGCTGGATAGTCTCCAGGCGTGAAGCCAAAGCGATGCTACGGCTTTGTGGTAGATGTTGCAGTGTGGTTGCTTGAGTAGCTCGTGTCGTGCGGGAAGCTCTCTCGGGAGTTCCGTCAGGGGATGCAGAAGGCCCGGGAACCACTCTGCATGATGCCGTAGCGGAGCTATCAGAGTCATCGACAGGTTGACCGATAGTCTGGTCTTGTTGAGTACCCTTCTCACCAGACAGAACGGTGAGAAGGCGTACACATCGATGTTGTCCCACCGTTGTAGGAAGGCATCTTGCCAGAGTGCCTTGGGGTCCGGGACTGGGGAGTAGTACAGCGGCAGCTTGAAGCTCAAGGCTGTCGCGAACAGGTCCACAAAGTCAGGACTTTGTTGGCTACTAGAGGGTCCAAAGACCACTCGGTACTCACTATCTGCGAGGCTCTGCTCAGACTGTCGGAGAGCACATTCCTTTGCCCAGAATGAAGCGAGCCGATAGTGGTATTGAGTGGATTCCGGTTCATCTCAGTATCTCTACTGCAAGATGGGAAAGCTGTTATGAAAAGGTACCTCTCTGCTTGTTGATATAAGCCACAACCGTGGTGTTGTCGCTCACGGAGTGACCCGCCAGAGTTTGTTGGAACTGTTGAAGGGCCAGATATACGGCCTTCGTTCCTAGCAGATTGATGTGGAGGTACCTTTCTGATTCTGACCATAGGCCTGAGATCCTTTGGTTCAGAACATGGGCGCGCCCCCCCCCCCCCCTTCTTTTGACACGTCCGAGAACAGCATAAAATGCTGGGGAAGGACGAGAAGATACACTCCCTTTCAAAGGTTCCCGTAGGTCAACCACCACTGCAGGTCCATTCGTTCCACAGGTCCCATAGGGACCAGAGTGTCCGGGGAATCGTTGCCTTGGTTCCACCGGGACTTGAGCCGCCATTGCAGGGATCTCATCCTGAGGCGGCCGTTTGGAACTAGACGGGTCAAGGAGGAAAGGTGACCTAGGAGACTTAACCAAGATTGGGCTGGAAGCTCTCCTCGTCTGAGGAAAGGTTCTGCGACCCTCCTCAGCCTTGCTATCCTGTTGTCTGATGGGAAGGCTTTGTGGAGACTGGTGTCTAATATCATGCCTAAATATCCCAGTTGTTAGGATGGGAGCAGAGAAGACTTCTCGAGATTTACCATGATCCCTATATCTTGGCAAAGTCCCAGAGGCTTGTCTCGGTGTCGAAGATGGGCCGATTCCGAGACTGCCAGGGTTAGCCAGTCATCCAGATGGCGAAGGAGACGGATTCCGATACTGTGTGGCCACGAAGACATCAGGGTGAACATTCTGGTGAACACCTGCGGTGCTGTGGAGAGATCGAAACACAGCACCTTGAACTGGTAGATCTTGTTGTCTAGGCTGAATTTCAAGTACTTCCTGGAAGACGGATGGATTGGGATCTGGAAGTACCCGACCTTCAGATCCAGTGTGCACCTGAAGTCTTGTGGTCTCACTACAAGTCTGATCGACTCTGCTGTTCCACACTGAATGAAGTTTGTTCGACAAACTTGTTCAGAGCTGATGACGGGTCTCCAGCCTTCAGATGCCTTCTTTACAAGAAAGAGTCGACTGAAGAAGCCGGAGGGAGCCGTCGACGACCTTTTGGAGAGCATCCTTCTAGAGCATGGTCTCGAATTTTTCCCGAAGGACTAGACCCTTTGCCAATCCCATGGCATAGGAGCTCAGTGACATTGGATTCGCTGTCAGGGGAGGTAGAGATGTTATGAACGGGACGCGATATCCTTGGCTGATCACGGAGATCGTGCAGGAATCGGCCCCGAGTTGCTGCCACCTGAACGCGCAACTTTAGTCATCCCCCCACTGGGGGACATACAGGGGGGGGGGTGCCAATCCTAGCGTTTGCGGCATCGGCCGTTCCCTCTAGGATTATTGCCTCCCCAGGAGGACTTCCCGTCCTTCTTGTCCCTGACAGGAGGGGGCTGCTGTTTAGACACCTCTGTCTTTGCTGCCGGAGCCGGTTCCGATGTCCTAGGCTGACGAGGCTGTTGTTGTTGAGGCGCTGGAAGCTTGTAGGGTCTGGATGTAAGCGCCTTTTGGAGGAGCGAACCGTGATTTGATTTCCTCCACCTCTCAGCTGTCCGTCCCACGTCCTTGGGCTTAAACAAGCTCTTTCCAAGGATGGAAGAGTGTCTGAGCTTGCCGACATCCACGGTTGGGGCTTTCGAGAGGAACCTCTCGGTCACTGCATCTCAATGCTTCAACATCGAGTTTGCCCACAGGTTCGAAACTTGGTGAGCCGGAAATCGATGGTGCTCGTGCCCGAGAGGAGGAAAGTTCCATAGCCTTAATGGTGCTCTCCTTGGACAAGTCCTCGGATTGCAACAGGATGCCCAGGGATCCAAGCCAGACGACCGGCCATGAAGTGGCCTGCACGGCACACTTTGCGGCCTTCTCCTGGCTCAAGATCTCCGAAGCCGAGAATGTCACCTGCCGGGTGGAGAGTTTCTCGAGAGAAATTTACCTAGTAAGCCCTTCCACGGAATGGTGGAGAGGCAGAGCTAAACCAGGCTCCCCTATAATCTCGAAGTACCTCCTCTGCTGACGGCTGACAGACGCAGTGTCAGCGACTCTCGCTGGCAGGAAGGGGATCGGGTGATCCTGAGGAGTAGAGATGATGGGGCCTGCCTGAAAAGAATGGGAAGAATGTTGCCCAGACCTCTCTGAAGCTTCTTCCTGCTCCTGCACGTGCGCTGCTCTGCGTTTACGGAGTGGAGATCGTGACGACGATGATCTGGAAGTACGCGCTCCAGAAGACTTGCCAGGTTGCCCGTGTTGCAAAACCCGACGGGAATCGCGGTCGAAATCGCGCTGGCGCTCGCGCGATGGTAAAATCGTTGGTTCGCGCGCAGGTGAACGTGGGCGCGCGGGCGAGAGGGCGCATGAGCGCGTGGGCACGTGGGCGCAGGAGAGGGTGAGCGCGGGTGTAAGGGCGAGCGCTGGCGGCCGGGAGACCGATGGCGCGTTTTGGCGAGCGATGGCTCATTGGCGGCCGATGGCGCGTTGGCAAGCGATGGCGCGTAGCGACCGATCGCGTACAGGAGAGTTAACGCGTGGGCGCGTAGGAGACCTACGGCGATCTTAAGCGTGGCGTGTTGAAAAACGCTTGCGCGCAGGCGAAGAATCGCACGGGCGCTTAGGAGATCGTTGGCGCGCAGGAGATCGTTGGTGCTCCGTTGCGCGGCCAGAAGATATCAGCGAGGGTGCAGAATCAGATGGTGAGGTTGCGCGCAAGGGCGAACGCTCGTGGGCGGGCATAGGAGACTTCTCATGGGCGCGCGGGTGCGCAGAGACTCGATCAAGTCTTGAAGTGCGCACCGGTGATGGTGTGCAGGCGATGGCTTGCGCGTGGGCGAGCTCTGAGGAAACGCAGGTGATCGTCGGCGAGGAGGCGAAGGAATAATCTTCTTGCCTGCGCCCAGATCCGGACATCGTGGGCGCGAGGGCGAACGTTGGCGCGCATTGCACACATCAGGAAAGGGAGCGCAGATGTACGCTGGCGAGCAGGCGATCGTGGCGTTCAGGAGACCGTTGGCGCGCATGGCGCGTAGCAGGAACATGGCACGCAGATGTGCGCTGGCGAGCTGAAGAGTGCTGGCGCACAGAAGGTCTCAGAAGCGCAGGTGGGCGCTGGCGATCAGGAGATCTACGGCGAGACTCAGCTACAGGAGATCGCTGGAGAGTTGATTCAGCAGAAGTCTGGTCCACAGCAGGAGAGAGATTGCGCGCTACTGCGCTCGCAACGTGTTGCACAGGTAAAACCTGGCACTTAAGGGACTTACTCACATTGTGAGGTAAGCCCTTTGCCCCGAAGGGACCGGTGCCCGTTGGATAACGGGGTGCGTTGGCGCCCACTCCGCATCTGCGTCCAGGAACGGAGATGTAAGACAAGAATGTCTGGAAGGCGTCGGAGATCGCGAACGATCTGCCGAAAGTTCTAGCGATGCAGCAGCAACGGTCTGCTCTTGTCGAGGAGGATCCTCTGCGGGGAGGTGAAGATGAAGACGACCACGGACAGGAGCACCATCATCAGTCTTCCGAAGAGGAGTCTCTGTTAGTGAACTCCCCCAAGGGGGAGAAGCACTCGCAGGAGAGACCGTTGGACTCAGCTGCCCCCTCGAAGGATGTTCAGACGGGGGAACTGAACCTTCAGCAACCTCAGCAACAACAGCAGGGGGAGTCTTCCGAAGAGGAGTCTCTATGAGTGTCCTCTCTCGCGAACGAGAGAGGTGAACACTTCGTAGAAGAGACAAGAAACTGATGATGGCGCCCCTAGGGCCGTTGGATCAGCAAGCTGACCTAAAAGGAGTAATCCTCCGAAGAGGAGCTCCTGCAGCTGCTCAGCCCCTTGAGCGTAGCTGCAAGTGCGACCGCTCAGCCCCAAGAGCATAGTCACATTTGAAGCCCATTTTAGAAATTAGCTGCTAGCCTATATAGTTGATGGAGGATCTAATAATAAACAGAATTGTCTCTCAATACTGACAACTCTACCGCATTGTCTTTATGTGGGAAAAAGGGAGGTAACAAATCAAGGCCCTTTTCACTCTAGCTCAGGAATTTTTATACTGGATGGAAGCCAGAAATACTATTTTGGTACTTCAATTAGTCACTGGAAAGATGAACGTGTTGGTGGATTAAGTTGTGTAGAAAGAATCAAGTTAGTTTCCAGATAATGGCCTTTGCATCCTCAAATATGAGAACATTTGTGGAAGTGGGAAGGCATCCACTAGACTTACTTGCCACATATCTCAATTGAAGCTCCATAATGGACCCTCATTATTATTACAAGGTAAGCTATAACCTTAAATGGAAAAGTCAGATACAATAGGCCCTAGCCATACGACATTAATCCGTTCAGGAGTTGGTATCGTATGGTGAAAATGTCGTATGGCGGGCAATAGAATAGCTAATGCATGCAAAATCCCAGGTAAAAACATTGAAAATTAGTATGTAACAAAATAATATAGTAAGCACTGTACTACAGTATACTTATATATACAGTAATATACATGTACTGTAATGTACAGTATATAATTAAATAACATGTACAGGATAAATGAAAATTATAAACTGTACAGTACTGTAAAGGAAAAATTAAATTTTATTTACCTTTGGAGTGACGTGACTTGAGCTGGTAGTGGGTGGAGGCAGAGGGGGGAGGAGACGGTATATATAAAAACGTATCAATGCTAATTATGTTATGTACACTTAATAATAAATTTTTTGGGCTCAAGCCATGTCGTCCTGATGGAAGTTCCTAAAGGGTAGCTTCCTTTGGTATATATAACTACGGCGATATTCCCAGAGAATTTACCTTAAGGTACCCAGAATTCTAACTCCTGGAGCGAATATCCCTAATAAAGGAACCAGGGATATCGCGAAATATCAGAGGACGTATTCTTGACGACACGCCACATAGCAATCTGCACCCCGAACAGAGTTAACACTTCGAATGGGTCAATTGGCAAGAAAACGAAAAACGAGAAAGAAAGGAGAGCCCCTCGCAATGTATCTCTCCTCTCTCGTTTCGTAAGCGTGCATTGTGCCGCTCACGGCGCCATCTGTATTCCTTTTTGCGTAGCTCAACAACTCTGTGTTTTTTCCCTGAGTTATCTCGCAATTCTTGGATTATTTCAACTTTATAATGCTTTCTCCAACTTCTTCTGCTTCTGATAAGTTGAGTATTATTTCTTTTATGTATAAATGTAAGCTCTTGGTAATTTTAAAATGATTTGATAGTGATATCGTTGTTACAAGAGCTGTTGCCTACCGGAGGCGTCCTGGACGCTGTCGCTCGCTATGTATGAGTTATTTAGTTAGCCAGAACGACGTTCCCGACTGTTTCGCTTTAATAATTTTAGCTATTCAGCGTTACATAGGTTTTCTTTATATGATGCTTTTAGTATTTCCGTTTTGGCGAAGGATTTGCCGATTCGGGCCTATGCTAGACCTTGTAGCCTAGTCATTTGGCCCAAGTACTTTCCTGCATGATATTCAGATTTCCGAGTGTTTTAAAATTTTATTGAAGATTTAGGAAGTTTTATACATTTAAGATTATGTTGATATTCTTCCAAGATAGTATACGAGTGAGTTTCGGTGATTTAGGTAATCGATTCTCTTCGCGCCTAGGCTAGTTGTCTATGGGGCCATAGTATACTTTCTCACACTTCCCGGTTGCTCTCTTCTCTTCGGAGAATGTGTGCAATCCCTTTCCCTCTGCTTAAGCCTTGAGCTTAACCCTAATGGTTTATCTGAATTGACTCTAGATACAACTATATTAGGGTGTTTCTGTTCTTTCCTGTTTCCAGTAAGTCTGGCTTCAGGAAGGGGGCAGGACATCAGAGTTCTTAGTCTGAGTCTGTTTCTGTCTAGCTTGTGGTTGAGATTCCCTTGCTAGGCTGACAGCAGACATAGGAGGCTTAGCCTCCTTAGTTCACTTTCGAAGGTTTCTGTACGAGATGATTCCTTCTTTTTGTGATCTAGCAGACTAGTCCAGTGTTGTTGTTCTCGGTGTGGAGGATGAGATCCTCTTTTCTGTGAATAACAACGCCTTCCTTGCTTTGGTTCCGAGGGAGTTGGCAAGTATTGCTGGCCTCCCTCCTCGGATCTCCCCTAGGCTAAGATGAGTTTTCTTGGCTGCGGGTGATTCATTATTAGAGCAAGGTTGGCAGGACCCTCTTCCCCCTTTCCCCCTCTTTCCTTAGTGATGGCCTAGCCATTGCATCCCTGTCCGTCATTCTACATCTGTAACTAGCATAGGTTAGGATGTGGGGTTGACTCAGTCCCTTGCCGGCCGGCAAGGGTCTTCTGCTTTGAGTGCTGCCCGGACCTCCCTTGGTCTCTCATCCATGTTTGTCGGTAGAGCCAGATGGCATTGGTCAGGAAGCCTGAAGTTATATTCTCCCCTTCCTTATGTGCACTCTTTCGGGTTGCCGGGCTATGAGGCAATACAGTCTCTTATCCCGGCATCCATTCTGTTTTTCTTCTAGTGTTTGTACCCTAGCCCGGCTGCCGGCCTAAGTGGCCGGCAGCCGGGCAGTCGGAGTTCTCTGGTTCTTTTGCTGCCGGCCGGCTATACATCACACCATTGTTCTGCCGGCCGCTACGATTAGTGGCCGGCAGCCGGGTGCTGTTGTTGTTTAGCTGCCGGCCGGCAATAGAAACACACCGAGGTTCTGCCGGTCGCTACGTTTGGCGGCCGGCAGCCGGGTGCTATCTTGTGTAGTTGCCGGCCGGCACACGCATTTGAACCAGCGTTCTTCCACCTTATAGTCTATAAGTAGTATACTTTGGAACTAGTTAAGGTGTGTGCCGGCCGGCACATTACCTTCTATACTGTAGCCAGTATTTTTCAGTACAGTAAATACTGTAGGGAGAAAACTATAGTATAGTATTTGTTACAACACTAAGTTTTTCTAACACTTTTGTGTTGTCTTGCACAGCCCTTTGGTATAACCTTACAGATAAAGAAAGTGAGTTCTTTCTTATCTACTATCCAGCATTTTAAAATCACTTATTTGGGTGTGAGCTACACCTGTTTCCTCTGGAAATTATTTATTGGTCGCTCTAGAATAGATTAACCATACGATTTTATTATCTGGAAGGTTGCAGCAATTGACTGTGTGGGAAATACAAGTGTGTGTCTTTCCTTTCTAGTTTAGTTATGCTAAGCTATGTATATCCAGTGATACGTAGTTCACTTGATACTCATGGAATTTTCTTCTTTTACAGGAGGACCATCCGAAGTGTGGAAGCGTTTTCTGCAACGTCCGCAGCAAGAACTTCTGCGGACATGACTTGTGTAGGAGGCACGCAGCATGCGCAGTCTCCAAAGGTGATCTCCGGTATTGGGACCCGCAGGTATGTACCGTGTGCACAAACCTGATTACTGAGGCTTTTGATTCCCCTAAGACGGCGGAGTCAAGGGACGCAGCAAGGGAGAAGCTTCGTACCTGGGTAAGGGGCTTTCAGAAGAACACTTCTGGGCCCTATCTTCCAAGTGAGAAGATGAAGGCTTACCTTTTCCCCAAGGCGTCAGCTGAGGCAGTGATTCCCCAGCCTCAAGCGGAGATACCATTGGTTCAGATCCCAGTGGATGTTGAAGTCGCGGACGCCCAGCAGGACATCCAATTGGACGATAGGATGTCGGAGGTGTCCGAGCGTTTGGAAGAAGACCTTCTGGCAGAAGACCAGGATGAAGAGCAGGCTCCAGACAATGAAGAGGAAGAGTTCGACGAGGTGTCGGCTACTCCGGTTCAGGCCCCTGAACCTATTCCCTCAACATCGTCCTCTCTCCCAGATGAGCTGGGAAAGACCCTTTCCTCCATCGTTGGAATGATCCAACAGATGCAGAGGGAAAATAATAAGAAGGCTGCTGCAATGAAGCTGGAGATGCGGAGACTTGCAGCATCACGTGGGCCCCAGAAGAAGCTCAGCGTGAAAGACCTTCCCTTGTGCTCAGATGCCAACCCTTGGAGGTATGCCGAGCACATGCCTATGACGACGGGAAAAATCGTCATTTCGGAGAAGTTGGGCTCAGTCCCCCTTGAGGAGGTGGAATTCTGGCCCAGCAAGGAGTCGTATCCGGACTGTTATGTCCGTCTAAGGAAGGAACCAGCCTCAAAGGAAGAAACGGAGCCGAAGGAGGTCATAGTTTTGGACCACGCTAAGGCTCAAGCTTTACTGTCAAGCTCGATGAAAGAGAGGGGCTTCACAAACTCAAAGGTACCTGCTTTGAGTAAGAAGCACCCTTCCTTTGTGTCCTCTCCTTCTAGAGCCTTCCCCTTTATGCAGAAAGGGTTTACGGCTGTGCTGAAGGCAATCGAGGCAGGTAAGCCATGCCCCTCCTTGGAGGAGTGTAAACCTCTGTCTTTGGCCATACCCATGGACCACAAGGACTGGATGGACGTCCATCTTACCTTCTCAGTCAGGAAGTTGGAGGCTGATATTGCCGGACGTCAGTTCGGTGAGAACCTCCCCAAGCTGTCTGACTTTCTTTTGCGCAGGGAGCTTGAGACAAAAGAAAGACTTACTGCCTCAATGTCTCATCAAACGACTCTGGAGACAATGGCAAGTGACCCCAAGGTCCATGAAATGTTTATGGTAGTGGCTAAGACACACCTAGCCACAGTGACAAAGGACCTTTATAGCTTCGTCAAAACTAGGAGGGCTTGTAGGGAGTTCGTGTTCGCCTCGGCTGCGGTGAGGCACGAGCCAAGGAAGCTAATCTCCTCCAGCATTTGGGGCAAAGACCTCTTCCCTAGTGAAGCGGTCAAGGAGGTTGTAGATAAGGCCGCCACGGAGAATAGAAACCTTCTCCAGAAGTGGGGCCTATCTCTCAAGAGAAAGTCTTCCCCGGATGAGGGTCCCCAACCAAAGAGGAAGACTAAGAAGACTAGGCTACCCTCTCGGCCAGCCAAGCCATTCAGACAGCAGCAGCAGCAACAACTTCCTATGCCTACAGTGCACCAGATGGTGGCACAAACCCCGACCACGTACCAGTGGGTACCCCAAGCCGTGTCGACGCAGTCTCCAGCATTTAACCCAGCGTTCGAAGGGCAGTCAACTACATTTCGAGCGAAGCCTAGATGAGCAGCCAGAGGTTCGTCTAGACGCCCCTCAAGGGGGAGGGGATTCAGGGGTGGTCGCGGTCAAGGAGGCAAGACCTCAGGGCAACAGCAGCCAAAGTGAGATGATACCAGTAGGAGGGAGACTTCAGAATTTACGGGATAGGTGGACCTTCGATCCCTGGGCCCACAGCCTACTCAAGATTGGACTGGGTTGGAGCTGGTACAGCACTCCACCCCCGTGCCCTCGATTTTTCCAACACTCCACCCCCGTTCTGGAGGAATACATTCAAGAACTGTTGGAGAAAAGAGTAATCCGAAGGGTAAAGTCCATCAAATTCCAAGGGAGACTGTTTTGTGTTCCCAAGAAGGACTCAGAAAAATTCAGAGTCATTCTGGACTTGTCGCCACTCAACAAGTTCATAGTGAACTGCAAGTTCAAGATGCTAACACTGCAACACATAAGGACCTTACTGCCCAAGAGGGCATATACCGTCTCCATAGATTTGTCAGACGCCTATTGGCACGTTCAAATCAATCGTCAACTCTCCCCCTACCTAGGGTTCAAGCTACATCGAAGACTCTACGCCTTCAGAGCCATGCCATTCGGGCTAAACATACCCCCAAGGATCTTCACGAAGCTTGCGAGCGCAGCTCTCAAACAATTACGCCTAAAGGGAATCCAGGTGGTAGCCTACCTGGACGACTGGCTGGTGTGAGCAGCATCCAAGACAGAATGTTTGCAAACTTCCCTACAGGTGATCCAGTTCCTAGAGCATCTAGGCTTCAAGATCAACAGAAAAAAGTCTTGACTTTCTCCATCTCAAAAGTTCCAGTGGTTGGGAATCCACTGGGACCTAGTGTCACATCAACTCTCCATCCCGGCAAAGAAGAGGAAGGAGATAGCTGGTTCTGTCAAGAGACTTCTGGATTCCGAAAGGATTTCGAGACGCGAACAGGAGAGTGCTGGGTTCTCTCCAGTTTGCCTCAGTAACAGACCCGGTGCTAAGAGCACAGCTAAAGGATGCAACCGGAGTTTGGAGAAGTTATGCATCAAACGCGCGAAGAGATCTGATAAGACCAGTACCGCTTCGTCTACGTACGCTTCTCAGGCCTTGGTCCCAAGTCAGGCAATTAAAGAAGTCGGTGCTTCTTCAGCCACCTCCCCCCTCGTTGACTATTCACAGACGCCTCGAAGGAGGGGTGGGGAGGTCATTCTCATTGGAAGAAGGCCCAAGGAACTTGGTCCAATCTATTCAAGACATTTCACATAAACTTTCTGGAAGCTATGGCAGTACTCCTTACCTTGAAGAAAGTCTCCCCTCGTCGCTCGATCCACATAAGGTTGGTGCTGGACAGCGAGGTGATTGTGAGATGCTTGAATCGACAAGGATCGAGGTCACCACCACTCAACCAGGTGATGTTGGCCATCTTTCGACTGGTGGAAAAGAAGAAGTGGTACCTGTCGGCAGTTCACCTTCAAGGAGTCTGCAATGTGACAGCGGACGCTCTATCCAGGTTCACACCGATAGAGTCGGAATGGTCCCTAGACGCAGGATCATTCTCCTTCATCTTGAGTCAAGTCCCAGAACTGCAGATAGACCTCTTTGCGACGAAAGACAACAAGAAGTTACCCCTTTACGTGTCCCCGTACGAGTATCCCTTGGCGGAAGCAGTGGACGCGATGTCCCTCGACTGGAACAGATGGTCCAGGATTTACCTGTTCCCTCCTCACAACCTTCTATTAAGGGTCCTCAACAAACTGAGATCTTTCAAGGGAGTAGCGGCAATAGTGGCTGACAAGTGCCCGAACAGCGTGTGGTTCCCTCTGCCATTGGAACTACGGCTGAAGTGTCTACCGTTACCAGATCCAGTTCTGACCCAGCAAGTTCAGAAGTCGACTGTCTGCGCTTCATCACAGAAAACCCGGAACCTGCAGCTCATGATTTTCTCTCCCTACGGTGAGAAAACGTTTCGGGATGTCGAAAGACAGTATAGACTTCCTAGAGGAATATAAGTGCAAATCCACTAGAAGGCAATATGAGTCATCATGGAGAAAATGGGTGGCCTTTGTCAAGGCGAAGAATCCGCAAAAGATCTCGATGGACTTCTGCTTATCTTTCTTCATCCACCTCCATGGTCAAGGGTTAGCAGCCAACACAATATCAACGTGTAAATCTGCTTTGACAAGACCCATTTTATATGCCTTCCAGGTCGACCTCTCTAACGATATTTTTAATAAAATTCCGAAAGCCTGTGCTAGGCTCAGACCATCAGCACCTCCAAAGCCCATTTCATGGTCTTTAAATAGGTTCTTCATTTCGCTTCGCTGTTGAACAATGAGGAGTGTGCTTTAAAGGATTTGACCCAAAAAGTTATTTTCCTGTTTGCACTCGTGTCGGGGGCCAGGGTTAGTGAAATTGTAGCCCTCTCGAGAGAGGAAGGTCGTGTTCAGTTCTTGGATGGGGGAGAACTGAACCTGTTTCCGAATCCTACGTTTCTCGCCAAGAACGAGTTACCCACCAACAGGTGGGGTCCCTGGAGAATCTGCATCTCTATGTCCAGTGGAATACCTAAAGGTCTACCTTCGTAGAACTTCAGACTTCAGGGGTGGTCAACTATTCAGGGGAGAAACATCAGGCTCAAATTTATCACTGAAACAACTTAGGGCGAAAATCACCTATTTTATTCGCAGAGCGGATCCAAACGGTACACCCGCAGGTCACGATCCGAGGAAAGTTGCCTCATCCTTAAATTTCTTTAATAGTATGGATTTCAAACATCTTCGCTCATACACTGGCTGGAAGTCTTCCAGAGTTTTCTTTCGTCACTATGCGAAGCAAGTGGAGCAACTGAAGAGGTCTGTGGTAGCAGTGGGTAGTGTCGTTAACCCTGCTGTTTAACTCTGCGAGGAACAGTGGATTTAATTGGGACGATTAATTCCGGGGTGGGTGTGTAGTTACGAACTGTTCTACAAACTAAGTGTTAGGGCACTGGGGTGCCCACATTGACTGTTCCATATTCAAAGGTGAACCTAGCATAAGTGCAGACATGTGTGGCAAGCGTTTCCAACGCTAATGTAACTGATTAGTAATACAGACTTTTATGATTTTGATACCTCGGTATGTTAAAAGTGGCGCTAATGTTTTTCTTTCAGATAAACAAGTTTTCTGTTTACTATCATGGTTATGCTTATTTATTGGTTATCCTCCTCTTATATATGTATAATTGTTGTTTAACCTGTTTTATTTTATTGTTTGTCAATAAACTAGTTCTTGTGAACCTTGCGTCTCCTTCGCCTGTCATTTTACTTGAAATGATTTAGCATTACGTTTACTATGTATATTTATCTGGGATAATTCTAATAGATTGTTCCTTTATGCAAGCATTTTTGCATTGGTTTATGCTTTCCCCTAGCGGGAGGACTCCATGCCCTAAGGGGACGGTGGCGGATATGCAAGTTTTCCTTCTACCCGGATATAAACCTTTGTCCAATCCAGTAATGAACGGGGAACTGGTCGATATTTCATATTGACTCAGTGGTTCTTTACAAACTATGCTTTACATGATATAGGGTGAGACCACTATATTGGCTTGTCTGTTATTCATACATAGGTATATGTACTCTTCGAGACTTTTCCAGAGTCTAGTATGACTCTTCCCTGTAGGGGGCAGGAAGCACTAACATGGTCTATGGTTAGATGAAAAGATGTATGACGGTAACATCTTAGGTCTCTAGGTCTAGTTGGCCGGGAAATACCTTCGGGGAGTACGGCACGTTTTGAGAATCCACAGATACAGTAATGCTCTGGTATACTTCCATCAGGACGACATGGCTTGAGCCCAAAAAATGGATTTTGAGCGAAGCGAAAAATCTATTTTTGGGTGAGATGGCCATGTCGTCCTGATGGACCCGCCCTTCCCTTTTCTTCTAAAAAGGGCTGTAGGTCCCCTCCCTACATACAGTATCTGTAGCACCTCGTGTATCGCTACAAGGAATACAGATGGCGCTGTGAGCGGCGCAATGCACGCTTACGAAACGGGAGAGGAGAGATACCTTGCGAGCGGCTCTCCTTTCTTTCTCGTTTTTCGTTTTCTTGCCAATTGACCCCTTCGAAGTGTTAACTCTGTTCGGGGTGCAGATTGCTATGGCGCGTGTCAAGAATACGTCCTCTGATATTTCGCGATATCCCTGGTTCCTTTATTAGGGATATTCGCTCCAGGAGTTAGAATTCTGGGTACCTTAAGGTAAATTCTCTGGGAATATCGCCGTAGTTATATATACCCAAGGAAGCTACCCTTTAGGAACTTCCATCAGGACGACATGGCCATCTCACCCAAAAATAGATTTTTCGCTTCGCTCAAAATCCATTTATTCTTAAAATTAAAAATGCTTTTTTTTTATTATTTTTGTCTATTGAAATTTTTTTTATGATTTTTTTTTGTAGAACTTAAAAAAATTACTCTTTTTTAGCTTTTTTAATAGAATCACTATTATCATCTTTGCTTTCTGACACATCTCTTTTGGATAAATATCTATCCAAAGAAGCCTGTTTCTGACGATTCTTCAACATATTTCTAAAATGACTCATACACTTGTCATTAACACTCTCCATAAGATGACTTGTGTGAAGTTTTTTTGGGTGTTTCTTTTCAATGAAACTCGTAAGGTTTTCATATCAACCGATAGCTTCCCATATTTCTGCCGATGTCGTTTTTTCAGTCTCCCCCCCGTCCTTACCACCACTAGAGCTGTGCTCTTCTTGAATGATGATCAACTGCATTGCCTCTAACTCCTTCAAGTCTTCAGTCGTAAGCTCCTCCCTGTGCTCCTCGATAAGGTTATGGACGTCAGCCTCATCGACAACAAGCCCCATGGACCTCCCGATTGAAATTGTTTCCTCAACAACACCCTCAGGGGCAGGATCATCAACGGCCTCTTCTTCGGTTGAGGGATCGAAAACTTTGAAGTCTCGTTCTGCTACAACAGCTGGCCACAGTTTCTTCCATGAGGAGTTCAAGGTGCGCCGTGAAACCTCATTCCAAGCTTTGTCGATCATTTTCAGGCATTGAACGATGTCAAAATGCCCCTTCCAAAATTCACGGAGGGTGAGTTGAGTGCTTTCGGTCACTTTGAAGCATCTTTTGAACAGATGCTTCGTGTAAAGTTTCTTAAAAGTTGGCAATCACTTGCTGGTCCATAGGCTGGAGGAGAGGGGTGGTGTTCGGTGGCAGATAGAGAACCTTGATGAAGGAGAAGTCAGGATGAATGATGTCCTCGAGGCCAGGAGGGTGAGCAGGGGCATTGTCCAGTACCAGGAGACATTTGAGAGGAAGATTGTTCTCTTCTAAAATGTTCTTGACAGCAGGACCGAAGCAGACATTTATCCACTCAATAAATATGTTCCTCGTGACCCAGGCCTTAGCATTAGACTTCCAAAATACCGAGAGCCTCTCCTTCGTGATATTTTGTGCCTTGAAGGCACGAGGATTTTCTGAGTGGTATACCAGTAGGGGCTTAATTTTTAAGTCCCCACTGGCATCTGCACAAAATGCGAGCGTAAGTCTGTCCTTCATCGGTTTATGGCCAGGAAGTTTCCTTTCTTCAGCTGTGATATATGTACGATGGGGCATTTTCTTCCAGAAAAGGCCAGTTTCATCACAGTTAAACACTTGTTGAGGAATGTAGCCTTCTCTGGAAATTACTTTCTCAAACTTCTTGAGGAATTCTTCTGCTGCTTTCTTGTCAGAACTGGCCGCCTCTTCATGCCTGACAACTGAGTGAATACCAGTCCTCTTCCTAAAGCGGTCAAACCACTCATGAGAAGCCTTGAACTCTTGGGGGGCTTGCTGCGACGTTCCTTTGTCTCCGCCGTCTCTCTGGGCTTCCACGAGATCGGCAAAGACGGCGCTCGCCTTGTGCGAAATTACCCATTGCGTGAGTGTATCACCAGCGATTTCCTTCTCTTTAATCCATAGAAGAAGGAGTCTCTCCATCTCGTCGTTGATTGAGGTCCTTCCACTGGCAAGGACAGTCATGCCTTTAGAAGACTTACTTGCTTTAACGGCTTCCTTATTCTTGATAATTGTACCAATCGTAGACTGGTTACGGCCATACATACTAGCGAGGGTAACGATGCGCATGCCTTCTTCATATTTCTTTATGATCTCCAGCTTCGTTTCCATAGTAATCATCTTCTTACTTCTCCCTTTAACATCACTAGCAATCTTGGGACCTATGGCTAACAAATTAAAGTTATAATTAAGCACTAAAATGCACAAAAAATACGATATCGCAAGCACTCACACGAGATCAAGTCTTTACGAAATGCACACGAGATTCTGAACTGAGAGCGCATATGACAGAGAGAGAGAGAGGCAGCATCTCTCTCAGGCATTGTGGGTAGGATTTCGGCCAAAAGCGTATCGGCATCTTAGTGACGCCGTGATGCCGACCAATAGCAGACCATCTTCTTAGTGACGTATGCAGTGATGTATGAGCGTGGTGGTAAGCTAGTGACTCGCACAGTCGTACGCGTAAAAACCGCCAAGTTTGAGTTTTGGAATTCAATGCCGTAAGGTGGGGAAAAATTTTGTAATGAGGGGACGAAAAAACATCGTATTCCACACCATAACGTGAAAAAAACGTAAGCTGGGGATGCCGTACCCCGGGGGTCTACTGTACTATAAGCCCAAGGCCTCCAACAAGGCAAAATAGCCCAGTAAAGAAAGAAAGCAAGGAAATAAACAAACTAAAAGATAAGTAATAAACAATCAAAATAAAATATTTTAAGAGGAGCAACATTAAATTAGGTCTTTCATATAAAAACTAATAAAAAAACAAGAGGAAGAGAAATAAGATAGAACAGCGTGCCTGAATGTACGCTCAAGCAAAAGAACTCTAATCCAAGACAGTGGAAGGCCATGGTACAGAGGCTATGGCACTACACAACACTAGAGAACAAAGATTTTATTTTGGCGTGTCCTTCTCTTAGAAGAGCTGTTTACCATAGCTAAAGAGTCTCTTTTACCCTTACCAAGAGGAAAATAGCCACTGAACAATTACAGTGCATAGCTAACCCCTTGAGCGAGCAAGAATTGTTTGATAATCTCAAGTATTGTCGGGTGTATGAGGACAGAGGAGAATGTGGAATGAATAGGCCAGACTATTCGGTGTATGTGTGGGAAAAGACAGAATAAGCTGTAACCAGAGAGAGGGATCCAATATATTACTGTCTGGCCATTCAAAGTATCCAATTACAATCTAGTGGTGGTATCTCAACAGGTGCCTGGTGCCCCGGCCAACCTACTCTCTAGTGGTGGTATCTTAACGGGTGGCTGGTGCCCTGGCCAACCTACTACCTAGTACCTGCTTGGGTATTAAGAGTCCATGCTGCAAGACTAGACTGATCAAAACTAGATATTTATGCATTGCCTACTCTTGCTATGATCAGAAGTGTGATAAAAAAGTTGAAACAGTCGAAAAAGGCAATAACAACTCTCGTGGCAGCTTTCTGGCTTCAAAAATATGAGTTCATAGATATCTACCCTCAACAAGAACATCATCCTCAGAGCTTACCTGCAAGGAGGGATCTTCTCAAAACACACGGCCACCTGATACCCTTTTATTCCAGCTGTGACCAAGTTGTGGAATGATCTTCCTAATCGGGTAGTTGAATCAGTAGAACTTCAAAAGTTCAAAGTTGGAGCAAATGCTTTTTTGTTGACCAGGCAGACATGAGTCTTTTTATAGTTTATGTATGACATATCTGTTTTGACGTTGTTACTGTTTTTAGAATGATTTATTGTTGATTTGTTCTCATCATTTATTTATTTCCTTTCTTCACTAGGCTATAGCATCTTGCTTTTCCAACTAGGGTTGTAGCTTGGCTAGTAATAATAATAATAATGATAATAATAATAATAATAATAATATGATATTTTGATTATAAAATAAATTTTTGAATATACTTACCCGGTGAATATATAATAGCTGACGTCTCCGACGGCTCGACAGAATCCAAAAACTCGCGAGCGATCGCCATGAAGGTAGCGGGTGTGCCCACCAGCGCCGACTATCGGCCAGATACCGCATATACATGTAAACAGCTCCAGTTCTTCTCATCCCGCTGGGTCTCTATCGGGGAGGAAGGGGGGCCTTTAATTTATATATTCACCGGGTAAGTATATTCAAAAATTTATTTTATAATCAAAATATCATTTTTAAATATTAAACTTAGCCGGTGAATATATAATAGCTGATTCACACCCATGGTGGTGGGTAGAGACCAGTATTAATACAGTTTACGGCGTATATGCTTAGAGTTTTTGACAGTTATATCATAACAAAACCCAAATAAATATAGGTACCTGGTAAGGAAGCTGACTCTAACGATTACTCTGCCTTGTTAGTCCGCTTTCCTCACGAAGCCCAGCCATCCTCTTAGGATGCTGAAAGACTCCCAGGAGCTGAAGTATCCAGGGCGACAACCCATACAACAGGACCTCATCAAAACCCTTAATCTGGGCGCTCTCAAGAAATGACATTTGACCACCCGCCAAATCAAAAAGGATGCGAAAGGCTTCTTAGCCTTCCGTACAACCCAATTAAAAACATTTCAAGAGAAGATTAAAAGGATATTGGAATTAAGGGAATGTAGTGGTAGAACCCTTACCCACTACTGCACTCGCTGCAACGAATGGACCCAGTGTGTAGCAGTCCTCATAAAGAGTCTGGACATCTTTTAAGTAAAATGACGCGAATACCGACTTGCTTCTCCAAAAGGTCGCGTCCATAATACTTCGCAGAGATCTGTTTTGCTTAAAGGCCACGGAAGTTGCTATAGCTCTTACTTCGTGCGTCTTAACCTTAAGCAAGCAACGATCTTTTTCACTCAAGTGAGAATGAGCCTCTCGGATTAAAAATCTAATAAAATATGACAAAGCATTCTTTGACATAGGCAATGAAGGCTTCTTAACTGAGCACCACAAGGCCTCAGATCCACCTCGTAAGGATTTAGTCCGAGCTAAATAAAACTTCAGAGCTCTAACTGGACACAGCACTCTTTCAACCTCGTTGCCTACGATCTCTGACAGGCAAGGTATATCAAATGACTAAGGCCAAGGACGAGAAGGCAGTTCATTTTTGGCCAAGAAAACCAAGCTGAAGTGAACATGTGGCTTTATCTGTAGAAAAGCCGATGTTCCTACTGAAGGCATGGATCTCACTGACCCTTTTAGCCGAAGCCAAGCACACTAAGAAAAGCGTCTTGAGGGTGAGATCCTTCAGGGAGGCTGAATGTAATGGCTCAAACCTGTCGGACATTAGGAACCTTAGGACCACGTCTAAGTTCCATCCAGGAGTTGCCATACGACGCTCCTTAGAGGTCTCGAAGGACTTAAGGAGATCTTGGAGATCTTTATTATTGGACAGATCTAAGCCTCTATGTCTGAACACAGACGCCAACATGCTCCTGTAGCCCTTAATAGTGGGCGCTGAGAGGGAGCGAACATTTCTCAGATGTAGGAGAAAGTCTGCAATTTGGGCTACAGAGGTACTGGAAGAGGAAATGGATGATGACTTGCACCAGTCTCTAAAGACTTCCCACTTCGACTGGTAGACCTTGATGGTAGATGCTCTCCTAGCTCTCGCAATCGCTCTGGCTGCCTCCTTCGAAAATCCTCGAGCTCTTGAGAGTCTTTCGATAGTCTGAAGGCAGTCAGACGAAGCGCGGGGAGGCTTTGATGAAGACTCCTTACGTGGGGCTGCCGTAAGAGATTCATACTTAAAGGTAGACTCCTTGGAACGTCTACCAGCCATTGAAGTACCTCTGTGAACCACTCTCTCGCGGGCCAGAGTGGAGCAACCAATGTCAACCTGGTCCCTTCGTGAGAGGTGAACTTCTGCAGCACCTTGTCTAGGATCTTGAAAGGTGGAAAGGCATAAACGTCCAGGTGAGACCAGTCCAGCAGGAAAGCGTCTATGTGGGCTGCCTCTGGATCTGGAACTGGAAAGCAGTAAGTCGAGAGCCTCTTTGTCAGAGAGAGTCGCAAAAAGATCTATGGTGGGTTGACCCCATGTCATTCATAGCTTCTCGCACACAGTCTTATGCAACGTCCACTCCATGGAGATGACTTGTCCTCTTCTGCTGAGGCCGTCCGCCAAGACATTCATTTCCTTGCACAAATCTCGCCAAAGGAGAGATGTTACTGCCTTAAATGGAGTTCCTTCTGATCCGTGGATCAAAGACCCGAGCCTTCCAGACTGTCCAGTGGAGCTCCCTAACCCAAATCCGATGCATCTGAAAACAACACATGGTTTGGGTTCTTGATCGCAAGAGAAAGACCTTCTCGAAGTCTGATGTTGCTGTCCCACCAAAACAGACATGTCTAGACTGAGTTGGAGATTGGGAAAGAGATACTCACTAAGCCCTTCTCCTTGTTCCAATGTTTTAGGTGAAATCGGAAAGGGCATAGGTTGAGTCTCCCCAGAGAGATAAACTACTCCAGCGATGAAAGAGTTCCCACGAGGCTAGTTCAAACTCTTATAGAGCAACTGTTTTTCTCTTGCAAGTGAAGGACTTTTAACAGAGCTTGTTCCATTCTTGCGGGAGACGAAAAGGGCCGAAAAATCAGACACTGTATCTCCATTCCCAAAAAAAGAATAGTCTGGGATGGGGTACTGTAAGTTACGACTTCTCTACGTTCACTATGAGACCTAGCTCCTTGGTTAGGTCTAATGTCCATTAGAGGCTCTCCAGACGGCGATATAATGACGACGCCCTGATTAGCCAGTCGTCAAAATAAAGGGAGGCTCTGAATCCTCAAAAAATGTAGAAAGCTTGCTACATTTTGCAAGGGCCTTGTAAAAACAAGAGGAGCAGGAATGAGGTCGGAGTACAGTGCTCGACAGTGGTACATTACTTTCCCGTCCACAAACCTCAGATGTAGTTGAAAGTTTGGATGAATCGGAATGTGAAAGTATGCATCCTGAAGGTCGAGAGAGACCATCCAGTCGCCTTCCCTTAATGCTGTCAAGACAGCTTGGTAGTCTTCATCGTGAAGTTTGTCTTGACAATGAACACATTGAGCGCACTTACATCTTGAGTACTCCTGCAGTGAACGTGGCTGCCAGATCATTGGAGCCATCCCTGATAGTCTTGTTCCTGCAGAGAACGTGGCTGTCAGATCATTGGAGCCATCCCTGATAGCCTTGTTCATGCATGACATAATTGTACAGCAAAACTTCAAACGCTCGAAAAACTCCTAACAGGAGATGGTCTAGCTCTGAAGCCGACCATAAAATCTTGGAACGTCTCATGGCCAGGCGCCGGGGAGAGTCTATGAGGCTTGAGAAGTCTCTCTGGGCAGAGGCAGGAACTCCCAAGCCGAGAACTTCTCCCGTGTCATACCAGACGCTCGCTCTATAAGCCAGTTTAAAAGGAGGGAAAGCAAAGGCTGTCTCCCCCAAACTCCTCCTGGTGATCAACCAGTCGCCTAGCAAACGTAAAGCTCTCTTAGAAGAGCGAGAGAGCACTAGCTTAGAAAACGAAGGCTTCGAAGTAGCTAGGCCTAGTGTAAACTCTGACGTTTAGGCGAACGAGGAGCAGCAGTTACAAAATGGTCCGGACAAAGATCCTTAAAAATCAGCATGATTTACTTAAAGTCCATAGAGGGCTGAGCAGCTTTAGGCTCCTCTCCGTCTGACAAAGTCCCCAAGGGAATATCAGTAGGAGGGGGATCAGCAACTTCCTCATCTGAAGGAACCTCGTCCGACAATTGCCGAGTCTCATGAAAAGGAAAGACCTGCCGCGGTGGCAATGCTTGACAGGCAAAGTCCACACGCAAAGGAGCAGCAGTAGCAGTCAAGGAAGCGACGTCATGTCGCTGCTGAAAGGACTGACCAGTAACAACAACAGGAGTTGATGGACGCTCGACGTCAAGTCGAGACTGCCTTGACTGTCTAGACTGAGCAGTCAAAACAACCCTTGACTGCGGTGCTTGACGCTCAACGTCAAAACAAGGCAACTGAGCTGGTTGGCGAACGTCCTGAACGTCAACACGAGACTGCGGCAGTGGCTGAACGTCAACACGAGGCTGCGGCAGCGGCTGAAAGTCAACACGAGACTGCAGCGAGTGAGGATCCAAGTCACGTGACTGACGTGACAAACTACCGACATCACGTTTCATAACGTCAAAAGGACGAGTAAATGCTCGTTTGGGCGGCTGACGGCCAGAGTCTCGTTTAGCGTAACGGCGACTCGAAAGCGAAGATTCATCGTGAACCTGCTCAACGTCATACTTCTCCATAAGGGAGGCAAGCTTAGTCTGCATGTCCTGCAGGACAACCCATTTAGGATCAACGGGAGTCGGAACGGGCCGAGACGACGGTAACGTCTGTGTTGGCAAAACATTGCCTTTACCGCGACCCTCAGACCCCGTGTTACGCTTGCGTTTAATAGGCGAACCGTCTTCCGACGACTGCAAAGGGTCAGAGCTGTCCCCATGGCTACAGCCAGGACGCTGGACCTGTCCTGAAGGGACTGACTTCCCCTTTAAGGGTCTAGAAACTTTGCTCCAAGGTTTCTTTTGCGAGAAGCCTTCGGATGACGAGGAGAAAACAGCCTCGCTCGTCTTATGGTAGGGGCGATCTTGCGAGACACGCCCGATACCATAGAGGGAACGTCTGTTCGTTGGTTAAAGCCTCTCGTCCCCATAAGTCCTACGACATTACTTCTCCCTGGAGCATGGGAGCCTGAAAGAGGTCTCGGACTAGGTGAACGACAAGCACGAACAGACGAACCCTCGGTCGCAACACTAAAAAAACACTTTGCGCAATTATCACTTTATCACTACGATTTTCTGTTTTTGCACTTACTTCACTGATATCGTATTTTTCAATAATTTCACATTAGACATGAATAAAACTGATTTCTACCTGAAGCACGCAATTCTCCCTTACATCAAAAGGTTATAATTGCGAAATGAGTCGTATAATGTAAGCACATTAGTACAAGCAAAAATCAGTAAACATATATATCGAATAAAACGGAAATATATAAAGTTAAAAAGGATCAGTGACTGGGGAGGAGACTAAACACTAGTTCATTAAAGACTACGTTTTCAATCTCTCACCGTACAGTGCCTTGGGACGAGAATAAAAACTAAAAACGTTTTATCCTTTCTCCCCGTACAGAGACTTGGGACGAGAGTAAAAAACTGAATCGAGAACAACGTTACTCGCTCCCAAACTCCTTGTACAGAGACTTGGGACGAGAATAAAGATCGGATCGTTCTCTCTTCCTCTCTCTCTCTCTCCGTCTCTCTCTCTCTCTCTCTTGATTTCACACAGAAGAGAAATGCCCACTCACCCTTCGTCAATAAACAGGTTATTTGACCAAAGGAAAAAACTGAAAGGACTAAAATTGAAAATTAACAAGTTCCTTTAAATTAGTATTTAAAACACTTCAGTTTGAAAGAAGAATGAACAAAACGTCAAAATCGATTTACTCTTCCTGCAAAGTGAAACCGTGATTCTCTCTTTCTCTATCGTAACGATAGAGCGCAAACTGCGTAGCATAAATAAACCAAACGTTAGTTCATCTTTGAAACAGCATAAAATATCTACTAAAAAATATTCATTTCATAACTCTTACAGAGCAAATGATTTAAACTTAACGAAAATAAAAGTTGAATGGGCTCAACGTTGTTTAACTTCGGTTTCCAAGTTAGGACCGCCTACTCTCGGACTAGGGGAGGAATAGGTAAGGCCGCATATAAACAAAACATAAAATTTATCTTGATGTTTAGTATAAATGGAAAGCTAATCGAAGAGGCCTAATAAAGGCGGGTGAGATATAAAATATATAGAGGAAAATCTATAATTAACCACAACAATTTATAACGAGATAAGATAATTGCTAAAAGCCTAAAACACACTTCCGTACACTAAGGGAAGGGTCGGCCATCTTTACTCTATGGAAAAAAACAGAGATAAAAGAGCAAGGGCAAAACACTTTTACTCTCCTTTCAAAAGCATTTCTTTTGAGGATAGTATTGAATAATCCAACACGGCGAAAGCAATAAAACCAAAACCAAGTACTTCACCAATTCGGTAGAAAACTCGAGGTCATAATAGCGAGTGGAATCGACTTGTCGATGAAACCGACAGAGAAGAACTGGAGCTGTTTACATGTATATGCGGTATCTGGCCGATAGTCGGCGCTGGTGGGCACACCCGCTACCTTCATGGCGATCGCTCGCGAGTTTTTGGATTCTGTCGAGCCGTCGGAGACGTCAGCTATTATATATTCACCGGCTAAGTTTAATATTTAAAAAATCTGCTTCAGGTGACAGTGTCGAGATATTGGAGTACTGTAGGTCCTTACCCCGTCGTTACTCGAGTACCTGTATTGTTGAGTGTCTATGTAGCTCGGATGTGGCACACAATGGTTTAGAATGCAATGCTCTCGAAAGAAGTTGCTTGTGAATAATTGCACAGCAACTTCCTTGATCACTTATGCTATACATTTGAAAACCACTCCCTTTGAGGCCAAGAAGGGACCACTAACGTTATACTACTGTATATTACTACAATATAATCCAAACTTGTCTTGTCTTAAACTAGTTTACCACCTGTTGAATTGAGGAACTACAGAAAATGTAATGATCTGGATTAGCACCAACTTCTTATGCTAACAATACCTAGAGCTGGTGATACAAAACAACTCTATCTTATTGTTTGGAGACGTTGCAAACATACCTACATTTCAGTTGTTCCCCCCATTCCAAACCCCTAGATTGATTGATTGATTTGAGCTTTTCTGGCATCTTGACATTTAAGGTCATTGCCGACGAATCAAACCCCTCGACATACTTCTACAACAAGATACCAGTCGTTTAGAAAAATATGGTTCTTTCAATTTCACTGAACTGCTTGGATGTTCCATCTTCTTGGTATACACAGAAGAGGAAGGATACTCCCTCAAATTTTTCCAAGTCAATAGCATTCTGCTCAAAATACTTTATAAAACAAATTACTTTGGGAAAATAATCTTGAAACATAACTTGGAACTAACCTTCCTTTTTCTAGAAGCTTCAGTACCTAACTATTACTTCAATTCTATTTTTAAAATCTGACTACTGCTGAAAAGATTGAGAAACATTGTAAAAAATAGCTTTTGAAAAAGGGAGAAAGAAAACAGGAATTTTTTAGTTTTTGGGGTGATGTTGATATTGAGTAAGCTTCAAGATGATATTGAGTCAGCTTCAAGAAACAAAGCAATATGAAAATCAGGGGAACGTTTATAGAAATAACCAATTACACTCCTAGACGTCATGAAATATTTAAACACAACAATTAAAAGCAGCAAGAACATAATTAACAAATGGCACAACACCCAATCGATGAAACCAATAAGAATACTTAATAATAACCAACATAAAAAACTGACGGGGGATTTACCTGATTCCATCTTTAACCATCCTATTGAAAGTCCTGGACATGCTCAGGACTTTCAAAAAACTAGAAGTAACCTTACTGACTTACCTCTCGGTGCTACCAAACAAATCTTTTGGTAGCTAGGCTACCAAAAATACTAAGAACGATATAATTACAGAAAAAGAGTAGAAGATAAAATCAGGTGCAAAAGCTTTAGATGAGTAATCCTAGGCAAAGGAACATAAATAAACCACAAATGCTTTCAGGAAGTCGGTGGAGACAACACATGTTAGTAGCAATGGGTAACAGTTAAAATCTAATTATACATACATATACCAAAGGCACTTCCCCCAATTTTGGGGGGTAGCCGACATCAACAAGAAACAAAACAAAAAAGGGGACCTCTACTCTCTACGTTCCTCCAGCCTAACCAGGGACTCAGCCGAGTTCAGCTGGTACTGCTAGGGGGCCACAGCCCAACCTCCCACAAGGTTTGGGTGGATGGATGGTGTGAAGAAAGCTCTGGGTGATAGGAGGATAGATGTGAGAGAGGCAAGAGAGCGTGCTAGAAATAGGAATGAATGGCGAGCGATTGTGACGCAGTTCCGGTAGGCCCTGCTGCTTCCTCCGGTGCCTTAGATGACCGCGGAGGTAGCAGCAGTAGGGGACTCAGCAGTATGAAGCTTCATCTGTGGTGGAAAATCTAATTATAAAAAACAGATTTTGAGCGAAGCGAAAAATCTATTTTTGGGTGAGATAGCCATGTCGTCCTGATGGAGCCACCCTTCTTTTCTAAAGAAAAGATCTTCTCAGTATCCCTCCCGAATCTACTGTATCTGTAGCACCATGCTCAATGCTACAAGGAATATCCGCCATCTTGGATATGGCGCTTTTGTGATACTTTCCCCCTCGAAGCGTAAACGCTATTCGGGGCGCAGATTGCTATGTGGCGTGTCAAGAATACATCCCCTGATATTATGCGATATCCTTGAGAGAAAATTTAAGGATATTCGCGCCAGGAGTTAGAATTCTGGAGACCTAAAGGTAAAATTCTCTGGGAATATCACTGTAGTACATATATCCCTTATGAAGCTACTTATAGGAACTTTACATATATCCCTTAGGAAGCTACTGATAAGAACTTCCATCAGGATGACATGACTTGAGCCCAAAAAAAGGGGGATACAGGTAGAAAATTAGCTGAAGAAATAAAAAGCAGACAATTAATAGTTATGATTTTGGATTATTAAAAATTACAGAAAAGCATTGAGAGTTTGCCGAGCAAGTCTGTTAGATTCTGAGTTATTGACAGAACAAACATGACAAATTCGTGGATAATTTGTATTTTTCCTAACTATACAAACCTTAAGCTATTTACATGGGTTAATTACTTCGGCGTAGCTGAAAGACTAGCCATTAGAATTTTAACGAGGGTTTACTACCCCACCGCTAGTTAGCAAGGGGTAGGGAGGGGTAGCTTGCTAACCCCCCCCACACACACACACACACACTAGTGAATGCTTCACTTTGCTTAGAGGTAGGACTTATCACGGGGGACAGGGCTGGCGGGCAAATATATGTAAATAGCTAAGGTTTGTATAGTTAGGAAAAATACAAATTATCTATGAATTTGTCATTTGTTCCGTAACTGAAATACAAACCACGCTATTTACATGGGGTGACTCAACCCTTAGGAAGGGAGGCAAGTCCCTGCCATAATGGCTTTGGCTTTGCCCGGGGACTCCATATTCGAGTGTGTAAGTACTCAGGATATAAGGAGTCACTGCGCCTCGCTAGCATGCTGTGAAACTACTGCGACCTACATAAGCTGTGTGCGAAGGTGAGGAAGTGACTCGTCCTAGGAAGTTGACCTGGAGTTCTTCAGATGGAATTCTAGGCTAGGACTCTCCCAATACCACCTCGTCAGGGTATGGGGACATGACAGTATTACACTTAATACTAGGAACACAAGGGAGCATGGTTTACCTGCAGTGGTTTGAGATCAGCTGTGCAGAGAACCCAGGATGTTGCTTTCTCCAAGGGAGAAGAGGATGAAGAAAAGAATAAGGGCCAGACAGATCTTTTCATTCACGCAGACTAAAACCGGGTAACAATGCCCTCAACCTTCTGCTACTTGTCCATTAAGGAGCCTGAGGTTAGACCAGCTGTTGTGCAGCCACCACAGGGCCGATAGAGAACGTATCGAGCCTCCTGTGTGTCATGTCTTGCAGGTAGTGGGCCGTGAAGGTGGTCTGACGCTTCCACACCCCAGCTTGCAGGACCTGCGTCACAGAATAATTTTTCTTGAAGGCCAGGGAAGTAGCTATGCCCCTGACATCATGCGCTCTAGGGCGACGTGACGGAAAAGGGTCAGGATTGAAGGCCAGGTGTATTACCTTGCGAATCCAGGCAGAGATAGTATTCCTGGTGACCCTCCTCTTCGTTTTCCCAGTGCTCACGAACAAGGCTTGCACCCGGGGACGAACTGCAGCTGTTCTTTTAAGATACAACCTCAGACTCCTTACTGGGCACAGTAGGAGATGGTCTGGGTCATCTGTTACAGAACGAAGACACGTAACCTGGAAAGAGTCAAACTTAGGGTTCGGCACTCCCGGATTCTGAGTCTTGGCAACAAACTCAGGGACGAAGCTGAACGTTACCTCCCCCCATCCCCTTGAATGGGCGATGTCGTACGAGAGACCATGCAATTCGCTGAGTCGCTTGGCCGAGGCCAACACTAGCAGGAACACCGTCTTCCAGGTAAGGTGGTGATCTGAAGCCTAGCGTAATGGTTAGTAGGGAGGTCTCTTCAGAGACCTGAGAACTCGAACCACGTTCCATGGAGGAGGTCTCACTTCCGACTGAGGGCAGGTAAGTTCATAACTTCGTATGAGAGGGGAAAGTTTCAGCGAGGAAGAAATGTCCACTCCTTTAAGCCTGAAGGCAAGACTTAAGGCTGAGCGATAGCCTTTCACTGCCGAGACTGAAAGGCGCATTTCCTCCCGCAAATACATGAGGAACTCCGCTATTGCTGGAATAGTGGCATCGAGTGGAGAGATACCCCTTCCACGACACCAACCACAGAAGACTCGCCACTTCGCCTGGAAGACCCCCGCGGATGACTTGCGCAGGTGTCCAGACATCCTATTCGCAACTTGTTGCGAAAATCCTCTCTCAGTGAGGAGATGCTGGATAGTCTCCAGGCATGAAGTTGAAGCGAAGCTATGGCTTTGTGGAAGATGTTGGCGTGTGGTTGTTTGAGTAGTTCGTGACGTGGAGGGAGTTCTCTCGGAACCTCCGTGAGGAGTTGCAGAAGGTCCGGGAACCATTCTGCGTGATGCCATAGCGGAGCTATCCGGGTCATTGATAGATTGACCGATATTCTGGTCTTGTTGAGCACCCTCATCAGACAGAACGGGGGAAAGGCGTACAAATCGATGTTGTCCCACCGTTGTTGGAAGGCATCTTGCCAGAGAGCCTTGGGGTCCGGGACTGGGGAGCAGTACAGCGGGAGCTTAAAGTTCAACGCTGTAGCGAACAGATCCACCGTCAGGGAACCCCACAAAGTCAGGACTTTGTTGGCTACTTGAGGATCCAAAGACCACTCGGTACTCACTATCTGCGTCGCTCTGCTTAGACTGTCGGCGAGCACATTCCTTCTGCCTGGAATGAAGCGAGCCGCTAATGTGATCGAGTGGACTTCGGACCATCTCAGAATCTCTATTTCAAGATGGGATAGCTGTTCTGAAAAGGTACCTCCCTACTCGTTGATATAAGCCACCACCGTGATGTTGTCGCTCATCACCACCACAGAGTGGCCCGCCAGGACTTGGTGGAACTTCTGAAGTGCCAGGAACACGGCCTTCATTTCTAGCAAGTTTATGTGAAGGTACTTTTCTGATTCTGACCACAGGCATGAGGTCCTGTGGTTCAGAGCGTGGCCCCCCCACCCTTTCTTTGATGCGTCCGAGAACAACATCAAATCCGGGGGAAGGATGAGAAGATCCACTCCCTTTCGTAGGTTCTTGTCTGCCACCCACCACTGGAGGTCTGTCTGTTCCGCATGACCCACAGGGACCAAAGTGTCCGGGGAATCGTGTCCTTGATTCCACCGGGACTTCAGTCGCCACTGGAGAGATCTCATTCTGAGGTGACCATTGGGAACCAGATGGGCCAGAGAGGAAAGGTGGCCGAGGAGACGTAACCACGCCAGGACTTGGTGGAACTTCTGAAGTGCCAGGCGCACGGCCTCCATTTCTAGCAGGTTTATGTGAAGGTACTTTTCTGATTCTGACCACAGGCCTGAGGTCCTGTGGTTCAGAACGTGGGCCCCCCACCCTTTCTTTGATGCGTCCGAGAACAACATAAAATCCGGGGGAAGGACGAGAAGATCCACTCCTTTTCGTAGGTTCTCGTCTGCCACCCACCACTGGAGGTCTGTCTGTTCCGCATGACCCACAGGGACCAAAGTGTCCGGGGAATTGTGTCCTTGATTCCACCGGGACTTGAGTCGCCACTGGAGAGATCTCATTCTGAGGCGACCATTGGGAACCAGACGGGCCAGGGAGGAAAGGTGGCCGAGGAGACGTAACCACATTTGGGCTGAAAGTTCTTCTCGATTGAGGAAAGGCTTCGCGACCTTCCTCAGCCTTGCTATCCTGTCGTCTGATGGGAAGGCTTTGTGGAGATTGGCGTCTATGACCATGCCTAGGTATACCAGTTTCTGAGAGGGCTGCAGAGAGGACTTCTCGAGATTTACCATGATACCTAGATCTTGGCAAAGTTCGAGAAGCTTGTCTCGGTGGTGAAGGGTTGCCTCCGAGTCCGCTAGGATCAACCAGTCGTCCAGATAACGAAGGAGACGGATGCCGATCCTGTGAGCCCACGATGATACCAGGGTGAACACTCTGGTGAACACCTGAAGGGCTGTGGAGAGACCGAAACACAGCACCTTGAACTGGTAGATCTTGTCGTCTAGGCAAAATCTTAAGTACTTCCTTGAAGACGGATGGACTGGGATCTGGAAGTACGCGTCCTTCAGGTCCAGTGTACACATGAAGTCTTGTGGTCTCACTGCAAGTCTGACCGTGTCTGCCGTCTCCATACTGAACGGAGTCTGTTTGACAAACCAGTTCAGGGTTGAGAGGTCGATGACTGGTCTCCAGCCTCCAGACGCCTTCTTTACAAGAAAGAGTCGACTGTAGAAGCCTGGGGACCCGTCCACTACCTCTTGGAGAGCGTCCTTCTTCAACATGGTCTGGACTTCTGCCCGGAGGGCCTGCCCCCTTACTGATCCCATAGTAAGGGAGCTCAATGACACTGGATTCGCTGTCAGGGGAGGTAGAGAAGCTGTGAACGGGACGCAATAACCCTGACCGATCACGGAAATCGTCCAGGTATCTGCCCCTAGTTGCTGCCACCTTGCCGCGCAACTTTGTAGGCATCCCCCCACTGGTGGACATCCAGGGTGGACTGCCAATCCTAGCATCTACGGCCTCTGCCGTTACCTCCCCTGGAGGACTTTTTGCTCCTTCTGCTCTTGGCAGGAAAGGGCTTAGACACCTTCGGCTTGGCTGCTGTCGTCTTCTTTGTGTCCTTAGCTGGACAGGGCTGTTGGGCTGCTGGAGGTTTGTAGGGCCTCGATGTCAGGGCCCTATGGATGAGGGAATCCTGGTTGGACTTCCTCCACATCTCAGCAGTTAGCTCCATGTCCTTAGGCTCAAAAAACTCTTACCTAGCACGGAAGAGAGTCTGAGCCTGCTAACATTCGAACTGGGGACCTTCTGGTGGAATCTCTCAGCCACTGTGTCCCATCGTTTGAGAATCATGTTGGCCCACAAGCTCGAGACTTGGTGGGCCAGAAACTCGATGGTCCGCGTGCCTGAAAGCAAGAATGTCTCCAGTGCCTTCTTGGTGCTTTCTTTAAACAGGTCCTCAGACCGCACCAGGATGCCCAGAGACCCCAGCCAGATGTCAAGCCACGAAGTTGCCTGCATGGCACACTTCGCCACCTTCTCCTGGCTTAGGATCTCAGTAGCTGAATAGGACACGTGCCGGTTGGAGTCTCTCTCTAGAGGGACTCCCCCAGGTGAGTTCTTCCACGGAGTGGTGAACTGGAAGACCCAAACAAGTCTCCTCAAGGATCTCAAAATACCTCCTCTGATGGACTCGAGGAGGAGGGAGGAGCTTGTTACCGGCGCTGGATCTACTGGAGGAGGCAAGCTCAGAGAGCTGGCCCTCGACCTTGTCTCTGGCACTCTTCATCCCTTGTGACCAGGGCAAAGCTGCACTGACCCTAGAGGGTTTCTGGGTGCCGTAGACTTGGTCCAAGACCGTGTCCTTACCCTCACGAGGAGGAATCTCTGGGTCTGGAATCCCGTTGAGGTTCCTCATGAGGGTCAGAACTTGCCAGAACATGTGTTCTGACTCTTGGTGCTCTCCTCCTGAAGGACTGGCAGCAAAGTCTCCTGTCCCCAGTGGCTCTTCCTGGGGGAACTCGTGGACATCCTCCGAAGGTCTAGCTGGCTCCTGTCTGATCCTTGCCGAAGACTTGGGAATCGTCTTAGAGTCCTTCGGTTCCCTCCTGGGAGGGATACAGGACTCGAGTAACGATGGATGCAGGCTTTTTTCCACCCCTGTTCGAGAAGACTTCTCAGGAAGAGGCGGAGTTTCCCCCATTGGTGCAATGGGGGAACGGTCCGGCTCGTCCGACTCTCCTGAGGATGGGTAATCCTCCTCCGCAGGGGAGGGAGAGAAAGTCTGGGGGGGAGAAGAAGCCTTGCACAAGGATTTGCGAGGAGACAGGATAGCCCTCGGAGATGTCTCCACGGAGGGGACTCCTCTCTTCCTCTTCAGGGGGGAGGCAGCCGCCACTGATTTGTGACCCAAGTCAGAGAGCACAGGCTTCAGAGCCTGCATAAGAGCTCTGACCAGGGTCCCGAACCAGGGCTGCTGGCTGACAGTCGCACTGTCAGACACTCCCTCTGGAGGGAAGGGGATCGTTCGATCCCTAGGAGGAGTCGACAAACAAGGGTTCGCCTTTAGAGAAACTGAAATGAGAGAGTGTTTAGACCTGTCCGGGAACCGCCCCTCCTCCGGAGAGTGCGCTGTTCTGCGCTTGCGGGGAGGGGAACGAGATGATGACCTGTCATCCTGACAACGATCGTGCTGGAGGTCGCGCGATGAGCCCTGTCCTGGGTCGCGTGCGAAAGGATCGTGCGCCATAGGAATTTTGCGCTCGCACGGGCGCGGGCGTGCGAGGTTGGTGGCGCACAGGAGATGGCGCGTAGGCGCAGGGGCGCATAGGAGATGGCGAGGGCGTGTGGCGCGCAGGAGCTGGATCGTGAGGAGGGGTTGAAGGCTGGATGCGAGGGCGCGCAGTACAGTGAGCCCTCGTTTATCGCGGTAGATAGGTTCCAGACCCGACCGCGATAGGTGAAAATCTGCGAAGTAGGGACACCATATTTACGTATTTATTTAACATGTATATTCAGACTTTTAAAACCTTCCCTTGTACGTAGTACTGTTAACAAACTACCCTTTAATGTACAGAACACTTAATGCATGTACTACAGTACCCTAAACTAAAACAGGCACAAATATTAAAGGCGATTTTATATCATGCGTTTCCTAAACACGCCAAAAAGCACGATAAAAAATGGCAACCAATGTTTTGTTTACGTTTATCTCTGATCATAATGAAGAAACAAATGCATTTACACATCTGTGTATAGGTTAGTTTTTGCATCGATTATATTGATTATACAGTATGTTGATTTTGTTATTACCAATGTTTTACTTAATTTTTCTTAGGACTTCCAAATGAAATGTTTTTCTTTATGACGCCGCCTCATAAAGTACGCTCCATCTTCGATCGTAATAAACAAACGAAGGCATTTAACACGCATGATGAAAGTGATAAATAATGATATTACAGTAAAAGCTTTTAGAAAATATGTTATTACAAATATTATTTACCTTATCTATATAAAATCATACAGTACATACGTAGCAAAGCAGAAAACAATTTACGAGAGAGAGAGAGAGAGAGAGAGAGAGAGAGAGAGAGAGAGAGAGAGAGAGAGAGAGTTGTTTTACGTACGTAAATGTAAATTTTAAACAAAAAAATATGATAGGTTATAACATGTATATTCAGACTTTTAAAACCTTCCCTGTAACTTAATGCATACTAAACTAAAACAGGCACAAATATTAAAATGTTACAATATTAGAGTAAAACATGTATAAAAAAAATAAAGATTGTTACTGTACTCACCACGAAAGAAGTTGAAGAAAAACTTGAATGATGATGGCGATGAATTTGCTGCACAGTAGAAATGATGATGATGAAGCTGATGATGTCTTCTACTGTGCAGCCAATGATAGTATTTTACGTCTCTTCAGACGGAGGTGTCTTTTCCTGGGACATCTCTTCAACTTCTTCCTGGGACACTTCTTCAATTTCTTCCGAAGGCGTAGTAGCAGGAGGAACTGGCTCTTTTTTGCGAGGCTGGAAGAACATTGTGATCGGAAGTTGCTGCCGCTGCTTCTTTTTTCGCTCGAAGAGCATCCTGTAGGGAGTCATGATGTCATCGATCTTGTTGCAGAATTGCATAGAACGAACTATATCCTCGTCCCACTCTTGCGACATTTCTTTCACCTCCTTCACATGGTTGCAGAACTTGGCAAGCCGTTCTAATGTTAAGCCCGTTTCTTCGACATTTTCTTGGGTCTCTTCCTGTGTTTCACTGTCTTCTTCACTGGCCGATTTCGTCAGGTCTTCTAGGTCTGCGTCAGTTAGCGGCTGGGAATGGCAGTCCAACAACTCGTCGACGTCTTCAGTCGTCATGTCGCCAAACCCGTCACCTCCAATTATCGCAGCCAACTGCACAGATTTGCGTATTGCAGAGTGTTGAATCTCAGACGGTGTAAATCCCTCGTCATCATAAACAATCTGGGGCCACAACTTCTTCCAGCTCGCATTGACAGTAGCAGGTTTCATTTCTTGCAGAGCCTTCTGGATGTTCTGCAGGCACGTGGCTATTGTGTACTTCCGCCAGTACGCCTTCAAATTGAAAGTTTCATCTTCATCTTCTTGGGCAGCATCCACACACGCAACGAGGTCCGCCAAGGTATTCTTCGTGTAGAGGGCCTTGAACGCCCTGATAACCCCCTGGTCCATTGGTTGAATTAATGACGTGGTGTTGGGTGGCAGGAACTCAACCTGAATGCCCTAATGCGACAGATCAGTTGCATGTCCACCAGCGTTATCCATAAGGAGAAGGATCTTAAATGGTAAGCCCTTCTCTACGAGATATTTGCTGACTTGCGGGATAAAACACTGGTGGAACCAGTTGGAGGTCAGCATCTTCGTAATCCATGCTTTTTGATTATGCATCCAGTACACGGGAAGGAGATTCTTATTTTTATTTTTCAAAGCGCGAGGATTTTTCGACTTGTAAATAAGCCCCGGCTTTAGCAAAAATCCAGCAGCATTGCCACACATCACAAGGGTTACGCGATCTTTGAACGCTTTAAAGCCAGAGGCTTTGGCTTCTTCTTTAAACAGGAAAGTTCGCGACAGCATTCTCTTCCAAAACAAGCCGGTCTCATCCATATTAAACACTTGTTCCGGCTTGTATACACCTTCAGCGATAATGTTCTTGAACATCTCGTTAGCGTAAGTTTCAGCAGCGGTAGTGTTAGCGGAAGCAACCTCGCCATGCAGGGAAACGCTTTTCAGGCCGAAGCGTTTCTGAAACTTTGCGAACCATCCTTTGCTGGCGGAAAAACGTTGTTTCTGAGGCTGGTAATCAGTGGATGTCCCTGGTTGAGGTTCATCTACATCATCATCTTCTTCAGCATGGTCGCCATCGTCGTCTTGAGGTTCCTTTACCGCAAAATTCTCATACAAGCCCAAAGCCTTGGTTCGGATGGTGTTCGTATCCAAGGCTATGTTCTTCCGGCAGTCGGCAATCCAGACTGCTAAAGCACCTTCCATACGGACGATCGTTTTATTACGCGTGGTAACGACTCGCTTCGCTGATCTGCTAAAGGTGATGGCAGCCGTCTTTCTAATGTTCGCCTCGTCCTTCTTGATGTAGCGAACGGTGGATTCGTTCACTCCAAAATGGCGGGCTGCATAACTTCTGCCTTCTTTTAACATATCGAGAAGTGTCACCTTCTCAGCAATCGTCATCATCTTTCGGTGGCGTTTAGGCTCACTACCAGCCTTAGTAGAAGCAGAACGCTTGGGAGCCATTGTACAGTAGGGGTTAAACAGAAAGTTCAACAAAAAGTTCAACTTAAAACAGTCACGCACAGCACAGATTAAAGTTCACAATAACGTAGCAGCATCTACCCGGCGAGAGAGCGGCAAACGAAGTGGCCGCGAAAAGATACTGCGGGTTGGAGAAGCGGTCAAAACACCAATCACAGGCTAGATTTCAAAACTTGGGATCTGTTTCGTCATCTATCAGCACTTGAACCAATCACAGTCTGTCTTACATGCTAAGCAGTAGTTAACAATTCAAATACAAGGTACTACGTATACAGCTTTACGTACGCTATTTTACGCTTGTTTTGTTGTAGGATATGTACGCTTATTCGAGATGTGATTTTTGCAACAAAGAATACTATTGGATGCAGTATTACGTACGTATGCATACAAAAGATTCATGGAAAAGATGCACATCCATTACATTTGTAGTGGTAGCCATCAGCAGCCTTACAAAATTCAAATATGGTATGACTGCATCTGATTTGCGTTTAGTGTTCGATTTAATTTTACTACGTACTGTATACTGAATTATCGTATGATCACATTCTCTTTTCGTGTTTTATTTCTTTCTGTACTGAATTATATGTCATATGTAATGCAATGAACCATCAGTAAGAGCAGATATTACTAATTACAGTATTAATGGAATTAACAAAATACGTATTTGGGGTCTTCATATATCGCGGTATTTTCGAAATTTCCGGAAAATCCGCGATATGTGTATATACATGCCTTATGAAAAAAATCCGCGAAGTAGTGAATCCGCGATAGTCGAACCGCGAAGTAGCGAGGGCTCACTGTAACCTGATGCGGTACTGTCGGGCGCGAGTGAGCAGTAGCGCGTGGGCGCGTATCTGGAAGTACTGGGCGAGGGCGCGAGTGCGCAGCCTCGTGATAGCGCGAGGGTGGGTCTGCGCGTTGGCGCGCGGGTGAGCGCTGAGCAACCTAAGCAGGTATGTTAACCTGAGGAGACCGTGGGCGCACTGGGCGCGCAGGTGTGCGCTGCTGCGATGGGCGCGCGATCGGATTAGGGCGCACAGGTGTGCGCTGTTGAGTTGCATAGGGCGCCTCGAGCACAACTGGAACCTGGCGCGCAACTGGAATATCGCGCGTGACTGGAGGAGCGCGTACAGGATTGCGCAGTCTGGAAGGAGAGTCCAGGGGTACCTGTGAGCGCCCGTGCGCTAACTTAGGCACCTCCTGGACTGCGCGCTGAGATGTAGAAGCGCGCTGGCACATTGGCGAGCGCGTGTGTGCTGTATCAGGAACTGCGCGTGATGGGCGTGCCTCGCGCCTAACTCCAGAAGGGCGCTGCGAGTCTAGGGGTACCTGTGAGGAGTCCAGTACGTTTTGGCGCCGCTCTTTTGGCAACGATGATTTGGCGCTGCCGTTTGGGGGCTAAATGGTTTTGGCGCTGCCGTTTGGGGGCTAAATGGTTTTGGCGCTCGTTATTTTGGCGCTAGCTTGAAAATTTCCTGACCTGATATATATATATATATTTTTGGGCTCAAGCCATGTCGTCCTGATGGAAGTTCCTTAAAGGCAGCTTCCTAGGGTATATTACAACTACAGCGATATTCCCAGAGAATTTACCTTCAGGTACCCAGAATTCTAACTCCTGGAGCGAGTATCCCTAAAAAAGACCTTAGGGATATCGTAAATATCAGTGGACGTATTCTTGACACGCCTCATAGCAATCTATACCCCGAATAGAGTTAACACTTCGTAGGGGTAAAATGGCAAGAAAACGAAAACGATAAGAAAGGGGGGAGCCGTTCATAAGGCATCCCTCCTCACCGCTTCGAAAGCGTGCCCTGCGCCGCTCACGGCGCCATCTGTATTCCTTTTTGCGTAGCTCTACGACTCGGTGTATTTTCCCTGTTTACTACCTAATCTTGGAATTTTCTCGTTTATAATGCTTTCTCCAACTTCTTCTGCCTCGGATAAGTTGAGTATTATTTCTTTTATGTATAAATGTAGGCTCTTGGTTAAAATTAAAGTTATTAAAAGAGTTATCTTTGATACAAGAGCTGTTGCCTGCTGGAGGCATCATGGATGCTGTCGCTCGCTAGAATAGGATTTATTTGTTAGCAAGAGCGACGTTCCCAGCCCCCTTTGCGCTTAAATATTAGCTACTTAGCTTATTTAGGAATTCTGTTATGATGCGATAGTAATGTGCCTGGCGAAATTACCAAGGCTACCAACACTAGTCTTCGTAGGCTAGTTGTTGGCCTATGTACTTCCTGCATGATAATTAGTCTTCCAAATGTGAATTTATTGCTTTAAGCGTTAGGCAACGTTATACATATTAGTCCTTTTCGAGTACCTTCCAAGATAGTATTGATATGAGTTTCGGTGAATTAGGTAATCGATTCTCTTAGTGCCTAGGCTAGGTTGTCTTAGGTCATTATAATATTATCTGTTCCCCGTTTGCTCCCTTCTCTTAGGGGAAGGGGCAAACCCTTTCCCTCTGTTTAAGCCTTAGGCTTAACTCTAGTGGTTTATTTGAATTAATCTTCAAATATATCTATGCTGGGGTAGTACTGTACCTTCCCGTTCCAACAGTATTGGTTCAGAGGGTGACAGTACAACAGTGTTTAGTCTGAGCCCGGTTTGTCTGGCATGGGGCAGAGTCTCCCTTGCCGATTGACTCGGGCACTAAGGGTTCCCCCCTTAGTCCACCTTGTTGGGTTCCAGTAGTGATCCCTTTACTCGGTGACTCATCAGACTGTCCTTGCCGTTCCGGTCTCGGGATATGTTCCCTTTTCTGGAAAGGCAATTCCTTCCTTGCCGTGGTTCGTGGGAGGCAGCCAGTAGTGCCGGCCTCCCTCTCGGGTCTTTCTCTACTGAGATGAACTGTCTTAGTTTGGAATGACCCTTAACCAAGGTAAGGTTGGATAGGACCCTCTGTCCTTCCCTTCTCTTTTTCCGTTCATTGTGTCAGTCGTCTTCATCCTTGCCTAGCCTAGGTTGGGATGAGGAACTGACGTGGTCTCCTGTCGGCCGGCAAAGTGTGCCGACCGGCAGAGACCATTACTGTGAGTGCTGCCCGGTCCTTTCTTGGTCCCTCTATCGCTGCCGTCTGAAAATTCAGTAAGCAGCGGTTAGGAAGCTTGACGTAGTGTCTTCCCCTTCCTTTCGGCACTCTTTCGGGTGCCGGGCTCAGAGACTTATAGTCTCTTAACCCGGCACTCACTCTTTTGTCTTAGTATGTGTTGTCCTTGCCGGCTGCCGGCCTACAGGCCGGCTGTCGGTGGGGAGGGGTGTTCTCCAGTTCTCTTGCTGTCGGTCGGCGTTGGGTGTATACCTTTGCCGGCCGGTCTATTGCTCATCTGCCGGCCACTACAAGTGGGGCCGGCAGCCGAGTGCTGCCTGGTGTGTGGGGGCTAGCCGGCAGGGTTTGTTTACTGCTGCCGGCCGGCCCGCGACACTGCCCAGTCAGCCGGCCACTAAGTATGATGGCCGGCAACTCTGTGCAAACCGGGTGGCTACGGTCTGGCAACCACTGCCGGCCGGTTCAGGCATGGGTTCTGGAGTTCTCCCCAATAAAGGTGATCTGAGGTTGTGTACTTGAGATCTGCCTTTCCAAAACAAGGGGGGGGGGGTGCTGAGCGGCAGTAGCCGGCTGGCATACCACCCTCAGGTACTGTATCAGTCCTCTCTTGGTGGTATATTCAACCAAAGGAGTTCATGATGTAGTAGGTTACAACACTGTCTTTTCTATCTTACTTGTGTTACTGGTATAATCACCTGGTGTCGCCTTACAAGGATAAAAGATAATTCTTTTATTCCTGGCCGAATGGTATTATTTTACCTTAGGTGTGAGCTACACCTAATTTCCTTTGGAAATACGTTCTCTGGTTATTCTAGTAAAGACTAACTATGTGACTTGGCCGGTGGGCTTCCACAGGTGTTTGTGTGGGTTTCACAAGTAGGTGTCTTTCCCTTATTCTTTTGTTGAATACTCATTTGTTACATGTGAATTAAAATTCACTTGATATTCATGGAAATTTTTCTTCTTTTACAGGAGGAGCATCCGAAGTGTGATAGTGTCTTCTGCAATGTCCGCAGTAAGAACTTTTGCGGACATACCTCGTGTAGGAGGCACGCAGCTTGTGCAGCCTCCAATGATGAACATCGTTACTGGGATCCGCAGGTATGTGCTGTATGTACTAACCTGCTATCAGAGGCTTTTGAATCCCCTAGGTCGGCGGAGTCAAGAGATGCAGCGAGGGAGAGGCTTCGTGTTTGGGTAAGGGGTTTTCAGAAAAACACCACTGGACCTTATCTTCCTAACGAGAAGATGAGGGCATACCTTTTCCCCAAGGCTTCCCCTGATGCTGTTGTTCCCCAGCCTCGGCCGGAGATCCCTCTGATCCAGATCCCAGTGGAGGAGGATGTCGCTGACGCCTTGCAGGACATCCAGTTGGACGACAAGATGTCCGACTTGTCTGATCGTGCGGAGCAGGATCTCCTCGCAGAGGGCGAGGAGCAAGATCGAGATCCTATTGCTGTGGAGGAAGAGGTTCCCGTTTCATCAGACGTGCCGGTTCAGGTCCCTGAACCTATCCCCTCTACCTCGTCCGCTCTTCCAGCAGAGCTTGGACAGGCTCTCTCTTCCATCGTTGGTATGATCCAACAGATGCAGAAGGAGAATAATCAGAAGGCCGCTACTTTGGAGCTCCAGATGCAGAAGATCACAGCATCACGTGGACCTCCAAAGAAGCTCAACGTTAAGGACCTTCCTCTGTGCTCGGATGCCAACCCGTGGAGATATGCCGAGCACATGCCGATGACGATTGGGAAGATCGTCATGTCGGAGAAACTGGGTTCAGTTCCCCTTGAGGAGGTGGAATTCTGGCCCAGTAGAGGGGCCTACCCGGACTGCTATGTCCGTTTGAAGAAGGAGCCGGCTTCGAAGGAGGAGACGGAACCAAAGGAAGTGATTATCCTAGATCACTCCAAAGCTCAAGCCACCTTGACAGCTGCTTTAAAGGAGAGGGGGTTCTCAAACTCGAAGGTTGCCGCCTTGAGCAAGAAACACCCCTCCTTTGTATCCTCCCCAGCTAGGGCCTTCCCCTTTATGCAAAAGGGGTTTGCGGCCGTCATCAAGGCAGTTGAAGCTGGCAAGCCGTGCCCGTCCTTGGAGGAATGTAAACCTCTATCGCTGGCATTGCCAATGGATAACAAGGACTGGAAGGAGGTGCACCTTACTTTCTCGGTTGGGAAGTTAGACGCCGACATTGCAGGTCAGCAGTTCGGCGAAAACCTTCCCAAGTTGTCGGAATTCCTTCTTCGGAGGGAATTGGACACAAAGGAGCGCCTGGCAGCCTCGATGTCTCTCCAGACCAACATGGAGACGATGGCTAGCGACCCCAAGATGCCAGAGATGTTCATGGTTATGGCCAAAATCCATCTGGCCACAGTAACCAAGGACCTCTATTGCTTTGTGAAAGCAAGGAGAGCCTGTAGGGAGTTTGTGTTTGCCTCAGCCACAGTGAGGCACGAACCCAAGAGGCTCATTTCATCTAACATCTGGGGTAAGGATCTCTTTCCCAAGGACGTGGTCAAAGAGATCGTGGACAAGGCCGCCACTGAGAACCGCAATCTTCTCCTGAAGTGGGGCCTGTCCCTTAAGAGGAAGTCTTCTCCGGATGAGGGCCCTCAGCCGAAAGGAAAGGCGAAGAAGTCAAGGTTTTCCTCCCGTCCAGCCAAGTCCTTCAAACAGCAAAGACCACAGCAGCAACAGCCAGCTTTGCCTCCGGTTCCACAACTGGTAGCCCAGACCCCGACCACCTTCCAATGGGTTCCCCAAGCAATGTCATCAGCTTCCCCTGCATTCAATCCCGTGTTCGAGGGACAGTCGACCACGTTTCGTGCAAGACCCAGAGGAGCAGCTAGAGGGTCATCAAGACGCCCCTCTAGGGGACGAGGATTCAGAGGTGGTCGCGGCCAGGGAGGCAAGACTGCAGGACAGTCAAAGTGAAGTGTCGCCGGTAGGTGGGAGACTTCAGTATTTCCGGGATCGCTGGACCTTCGATCCCTGGGCCCACAGCCTTCTCAAAAATGGACTGGGTTGGAGTTGGTACAGTACTCCGCCCCTGTGCCCTCAATTTTTCCAACACTCCACCCCCGTTTTGGAGGAGTACATCCAAGATCTGTTGGAGAAAAAGGTGATCAGGAGGGTAAAGTCCATCAAGTTCCAAGGGAGGCTGTTTTGTGTTCCCAAGAAAGACTCGGGGAAACTCAGAGTCATTCTGGACTTGTCACCACTCAACAAGTTCATAGTGAACCACAAGTTCAAAATGCTAACGTTACAACACATAAGGGCCTTACTGCCCAAGAGGGCATATACCGTCTCCATCGACTTGTCAGACGCATATTGGCACGTTCCAATAAGTCGTCGTCTCTCCCCCTACCTAGGATTCAAGCTACAACAAAAACTTTACGCTTTCAGGGCGATGCCCTTCGGACTAAACATAGCCCCAAGGATCTTTACGAAGCTTGCGAGCGCAGCTCTCAAACAGTTACGCCTAAAAGGGTTCCAGGTAGTAGCCTACCTGGACGATTGGTTGGTGTGGGCAGCATCCAGAGCAGAATGCTTGCAAGCTTCCCTACAAGTGATTCAGTTCCTGGAATATCTAGGCTTCATGATCAACAGAAAGAAGTCTCGTCTTTCTCCAGCTCAGAGGTTCCAGTGGTTGGGAATTCACTGGGATCTAGTGTCACACCGTCTTTCCATCCCGATGTCAAAGAGGAAGGAAATAGCAGGGTCTGTCAGGAGACTTCTAGGTTCCGAGAGGATATCAAGACGCGAACAAGAGAGGGTTTTGGGCTCTCTTCAGTTTGCATCAGTAACAGACCCTGTGCTAAGAGCACAGCTAAAAGATGCAGCGGGAGTATGGAGAACCTTTGCATCGAAAGAGCGAAGGGACTTAAAGAGACCGGTCCCACTTCGGCTACGTTCTCTTCTCAGACCGTGGTCTCAAGCCAGTCGTCTAAAGAGGTCTCTACCTCTTCAGCCACCCCCCCCGTCAGTGACAATCCACACAGACGCCTCAAAGGTAGGGTGGGGGGGTCACTCCCATCGGAAAAAAGTGCAAGGAATCTGGTCCAAGCTATTTGGGACCTTTCACATAAACTTTCTAGAAGCTATGGCAGTACTTCTGACCCTGAAGAAAGTATCCCCACGTCACTCGATCCACGTAAGGTTGGTACTGGACAGCGAGGTGGTTGTGAAATGTCTGAATCGGCGGGGATCGAGATCCCCACCTCTCAACCAGGTGATGTTAGCCATATTCCGACTGGCGGAGAAGAAGAAGTGGCACCTGTCAGCAGTTCACCTTCAAGGAGTCCGGAATGTGACCGCGGACGCTCTATCCAGGATAACACCGATAGAGACAGAATGGTCCCTAGACGCAGGATCATTCTCTTTCATCTTGAGTCAAGTCCCAGAACTGCAGATAGACCTCTTCGCGACGAAGGACAACAAGAAGCTGCCGAAATATGTGTCCCCATATGTGGACCCCGCGGCAGAAGCAATAGATGCGATGTCCCTCGATTGGAACAGATGGTCCAGGATCTACCTGTTTCCCCCTCACAATCTGATGTTGAGGGTCCTCAACAAACTGAGATCCTTCAAGGGAGTAGCAGCAATAGTGGCCCACAAGTGGCCGAACAGTGTATGGTTCCCTCTGGCTCTGGAACTACGACTGAAGTTCCTACCGCTCCCGGACCCAGTTCTGTCCCAGCAAGTCCAGAAGTCGACTGTCTTCGCTTCATTACAGAAGACCCGAACCCTGCAGCTCATGATTTTCTCTCCCTAGCGGTGAAGAAACGGTTCGGAATCTCGAAAGATAGTATCGACTTCCTGGAAGAATACAAGTGTAAGTCTACTAGGAGGCAGTACGAATCTGCATGGAAGAAATGGGTAGCCTTTGTCAAAGATAAGAACCCGCACGAGATCTCTACGGAGTTCTGCCTATCCTTCTTCATTCACCTCCACGAACAGGGGCTGGCGGCGAACACAATTTCTACATGTAAGTCAGCTCTAACAAGACCCATTCTATATGCCTTCCAGGTAGACCTCGCTAACGAAATGTTTAATAAGATCCCTAAGGCCTGTGCTAGGCTTAGACCATCAGCTCCTCCAAAGCCTATTTCATGGTCATTAGACAAAGTCCTTCATTTTGCCTCATTACTAGATAATGAGGAATGTGCATTGAAGGACCTGACTCAAAAAGTGATCTTCCTTTTTGCCCTTGCTTCTGGGGCCAGAGTTAGTGAGATTGTGGCCCTCTCGAGAGAGGAGGGCCGAGTTCAGTTCCTGGATGGGGGAGAACTGAACCTGTTTCCGGACCCTACGTTTCTCGCTAAGAACGAGTTGCCCACCAACAGGTGGGGTCCCTGGAGAATCTGCCCTCTGAAAGAAGATGCATCTCTATGTCCCGTAGAATGCCTTAAGGTCTATCTTCGTAGAACTTCAGACTTCCATGGGGGCCAACTATTCAGAGGAGAAACTTCGGGTTCGAATTTATCTTTAAATCAACTTAGGGCGAAAATTACATATTTTATTCGCAGAGCGGATCCTGACAGTTCACCCGCAGGTCATGATCCGAGGAAAGTTGCTTCATCTTTAAACTTCTTTAATTTTATGGATTTTGAACACCTTCGTTCATACACTGGCTGGAAGTCTTCCAGGGTATTCTTTCGCCACTATGCTAAGCAAGTGGAGCAGCTAAAGAGGTCTGTGGTAGCAGTTGGTTGCGTCGTTAACCCTGCTGTTTAACTCTGCGAGGAACAGCGGAATCATTTGGGACTTGGATTCTTGGGTGAATAGTTAGTTATATATGCTGATATAACTGGTAGTGTAGGCTCTCAGAGCCCACAATGACTGTTCCAGCGTGATGGTGATGGTAACATAAGTACAGACAGGGTGCCAAGCGTTTGCCAACGCTATTGTCAGCAAAGTAGTAACATGGACGTTAAGTTGGATACCGGGGTATGTGTAAGTGACACATATGTTTTCTTTCAGATAATCATTCATCCATGCACTACAGTACTTGTGAAAATTGTTGGTCATCCACCTAGCATATGTACATATTTATGGTGACCATACCTATTTATTGTTTCTCAATAAACTTGTTCTCGGGAACCTTGCGTCTCCTTCACCTATATTTTTGATTTCATATTGTTTTTTGAGCATTTAGCCTATGTATATTAATCGGGGATATCTATAATAGCCTATTCCTTAATGCAAAGCCTGGATTATACTGGCTTATACTTTCCTTAGCAATAAGGACTCCACCCCTTTCTGAGGACGGTGGTAGTAGCAAGTTTAATCCTACGCAGATATAACCTTTTGTCTATTTTTACTTCGACCAGGGTGCTGGTCGGGACTTTTTCTTTTGGATACGGTAGTCCCGTAAGACTTCGCTTCATATAGAGTGAGACCACTATATGGTACTGGCTAGCGAGTGATTCATACATAGGTATATGTACTCTTCGTTCGTTTCTAGAGTCTAGTAGGACTCCTCCCTGTAGGGGGCAGGAAGCACTCTCATGGCTTATGATTAGTGAAAAGATGTATAACGGTAACATCTTAGGTCTGTCAGTCAAGTTGACTAAGAAACACTCTTGAGGAGTACGGCACGTATTGAGAATCCACAGATACAGTAATGCTCTGGTATACTTCCATCAGGACGACATGGCTTGAGCCCAAAAAACGGATTTTGAGCGAAGCGAAAAATCTATTTTTGGGTAAGATAGCCATGTCGTCCTGATGGACCCGCCCTGCTCCTTTTCAAAATAAATATGAGTGAAAAGGATAGTAGGACCCCTCCCTACATACAGTATCTGTAGCACCTCGTGTATCGCTACAAGGAATACAGATGGCGCCGTGAGCGGCGCAGGGCACGCTTTCGAAGCGGTGAGGAGGGATGCCTTATGAACGGCTCCCCCCTTTCTTATCGTTTTCGTTTTCTTGCCATTTTACCCCTACGAAGTGTTAACTCTATTCGGGGTATAGATTGCTATGAGGCGTGTCAAGAATACGTCCACTGATATTTACGATATCCCTAAGGTCTTTTTTAGGGATACTCGCTCCAGGAGTTAGAATTCTGGGTACCTGAAGGTAAATTCTCTGGGAATATCGCTGTAGTTGTAATATACCCTAGGAAGCTGCCTTTAAGGAACTTCCATCAGGACGACATGGCTATCTTACCCAAAAATAGATTTTTCGCTTCGCTCAAAATCCGTTATATATATATATATATATATATATATATATATATATATATATATATATATATATATATATCGTCGGCGCCCACTCGTGTCCGAGTATTGGGTTCTGTCGTTAGCCATCAGCCTCCTATCTGTGGGGTGGGTGCTTATGTCTGATGTGGCTGTTAAGTCCTAGTCTGTGGTGGAAGAGTCGCGGACAGTGTTCACAAGGGAGGGTAGGTGGTGGGCGGGGCTGTTCTAATCGCTCTCTCCTTCTTCTCCTCCTAGCCTCCTCATTTTGTCTCCTCCTCTCCTCGAAGTCCACGGTGCCATGGTGTACTGTACTCCTCCAGGTTTTCTTGTCCCTGACTGTTTCTTCCCATGAGGAAGGATCGATGTCAGTTAGAGCCAGGGTGCGCTTTAGTTGATCTTTATAGCGCATTTTCGGGGCTCCTCGTGGTCTGGTGCCCTGGGTCAGTTCCCCGTAGAATATTTTCTTTGGGAGCCTAGATGGATCCATCCTATGCACGTGTCCTATCCAGCGGAGGCGGTGGTGGATGATGGTGGCCTCCACGCTGGTCAGCAAGGCAAGTTCTAAGACTTCAATGTTGGTGGTGTGGCTCTCCCAGGGGATTTTCAAGATCTGCCTCAGTTTCATATATATATATATATATATATATATATATATATATATATATATATATATATATATATATATATATATATATATATATATATGTATGTATGTATGTATGTATGTATGTATGTATGCATATATAGATATATACATGTATGTATATATGTATATATATATATATATATATATATATATATATATATATATATATATATACATATATATATATATATATATATATATATATATATATATACATATATTATATATATATATATATATATATATATATATATATATATATATATATATATTTTCACCAACATGTTAATGCATTTCATAGTTATATGCCAAACCACGAGGTACTCCAGTGGTTCCCGTGAATCAAACTGCTGTACTATAGTTAAAATGCGTTTATCAGTCTTTATGTATTTTCAGCGTTTTTTGAGCAGGAGGATTCCCAGCCATTAGATGTTCATAACAAGAATCACGTCCTTTCTATATTCTCTTTCTGAATTCTCATCTGAAGTGGGCAATACTGCCAGAGCAGCTTGAGAGCTATTTTCAATGCAAACATTAACAACTGATGACAGCACTTCAAAAGTTCCCTCTGCTTTGGGTTTTACGCTTGTTTTAATTTCAGCCACTTCCTCATTTACTGCCGACGCACCGTGTGAATGTCCATTTACTTCTTTCACTACTTCCTGGTTCTTAGTATGAATATGCCCTTTACACTCATTTTTTGATTCACACCTCCAAAACTTGAGAGAATGATCGTTTTTTCTACATTTGTCAAACACAAACATATATCCATAGTGTGAAAATTTTGGCTTACCTCTATTACTCAAGATTTTTTTGGCAATTTAAGGTATGGGCTGTACAAGAAACTAAAGAAAAGCGTTTTCCAATATAAAAAGACTTGGGTATCATAACAACTAGTTTACTATTACAATTCTCAAATCAGACAAGCCTTTGGTGTAATGAGATGATCACTAAACGAGACACAAATTTGCGGATGGTCCTTAAGTTTGTTTCTTGGCGCCAAAACAATGAGTGCCAAATTGTCTATCGCCAAAATGGCGGCGCCAAATTGTCTATCGCCAAAATGGCGGCGCCAAATCATCAGCGCCAAAGAGTCGGCGCCAAATCGTCCTGTTCCGCCTGTGCTCTAACCTAGGTGCCTCTTGGACTGCGCGCGACGTGACAGGAACCGGTGGGCGCTGGGGCGCAGGTGGGCGTGTGTGCGCAGGTGAGCGCTGGCGCGCTAGATCAGGAACTGCTGGTGGGCGCTAAGCGCAGTAGGTTGTGGGCGCGCTGGAGAACCCTGGGGCGTAACAGGAACAGGTGAACGCTGTGGCGATAAGTCTGGAACGGCAGCAGCAGCATGAGGGCGCGCAGGTTTAACCTGGCGCTTGAGGGTATGAGGCGCAGATTTACGCTCAAGTCCCTTATGCCCCGAAGGAACCGGTGCCTGCGCAATGGCAGGTTTAGGTGGCGTGTAATACGCATCAGCATCCTCAAAGGGTGATGGCAGGTCAGCAGGTCTGGAGGGAGACTGGTCACTCCTCTGAAGGGGATCGCGAACGATCTCCGGAGAGGTCTAAGGTGGTAGCTGACAGGATCAGCGAACGGCGAGTCATCTCCTCCGCAGAGGACTGTGGGGACGACGAGCCGAAGAGGCGCCTCCTAACTCCCTTGTGAGGAGAAGGAAGACCTCTACGGCGAAGGGGAGGACGAGCCTTCTGCCTTATACGCCCACGAGGGGCCGTGGGGTCAGCGAGCTGACCATCGTAGGGCCTCCGAAGAGGAGTCTCTGTAAGTAAACTCCCCCGAGGGGGAGAATCCCCGGCAGGAGAGACCGTAGGACTTAGTTCCTCCCTCGAAGGATGTTCGGAGGGGGAAACTAAGGCTTCAGCTACCTCAGCAACAGGCACAGGGGTTTGACTAGACCCACCAGATGCCTCCGTCACAACAACGTTAACGACAGACAGAGGATCTATCCCTGCTGTAGTTGGCGATTGTTTAACAGCTGCACCTAGTTTGATCATGTCAAACAAGGCTTCCCTGGAGGGCGAACCCTGAAGCCCCAAGGAAGCCCAAAGCTGTAATAAATCATTGTTATTTCCAGACAAATCAATATTTAAATCCTCCTCCGGGGGAGGAGGGGCAGCTGCCTCGCTATGGGGGGCAGCTGCCTCGCTATGGGAGGCAACTACCTCTCCCGCACCCCGGGATCGGTCAACAGCAATACGGTTTACGCTACCACTCGCCGGCCTCTCGGAAGAGACCGCTCGAGTGGGAGCTTCGGAGGAGGAAAGGGCTATGGAAGAAGTCTTGGAATCATCTCTCTTCAAAGAAGCCTCTGAAGGAGAAATATCCCTTTTAGACTTTTTCTTCCGGCGCTGGACAAACCTCTCCCACTGGGAGGTAGACCACTCCCTACATTCAACACATACGTTACCGCTATCACACCGTTGGCCCCTACAATGAGGACACAAGGTGTGGGGATCAGTGTCGACCGCCAACATAAAAGTCCCACAAGTACTCATATTCAGTAATAGAGGCCAACTTCAAACACACTCTGAGGAAGAAAAAGCAAAACAGATTAATGGCAGTCAAAGCGAGGGAGAGAGCAGACAGGTCTGTTCTCCGCTCGAGCCAAAAGTAAAGTGAAGCATTCACTAGTGTGTGTGAGGTGGGGGTAGCAAGCTACCCCTCCCTAGCCCCCGCTAACTAGCGGTGGGGTAGTAAACTCTCGTTAAAATTCTAATGGCTCGTCATTCAGCTACGCCAAAGTAATTACCCCTTGTAAATAGCGGGGTTTGTATTTCAGTTACGGAACAACTATCAATTGGAATATGAGTAATGAATCACTCTTACCTATTCTGTCTGAAGGACAAAAATATGTCTGCGAAAGTACTTGAACCACGATACTGGATTTATATGCTTGATGGCATTGTGATAAAAAAAAAAAAGATACATACACATGATCCAAATTCCACGTTGAAAATACAATTCGTGCTTCTCTAGAGATATAGGGGTTGATGATATGGCTTCCTTTGCATGCAGGCTCATTATAAAGTCCTTCACATTCAAACAATCCATTAGCATCACAGAGGCGAGCATGGGAAGCTGCTGAACGGTCAAAGTAGTCAGCATTGTACCTGTAAACAAATACATTCAGATAAAATCTATGAAAGATAGGTAAACTAAAAACAAAAATTTGTACATGAGAAACAGACTTGAATTCTTATCTAAATGCATTTAAAAATCAGGAAATATACTAAATTCTAAAAATATATATAGGTATCTTAAAGATGTAGGGAAATACAGTATGCCAAGAAATCAGTCCAATGATTTTTCAACAAACACAAGTGCAGTAATTTGATTATTTGTCACAGAAATATCAAATAAAAACTAAAAAATAAAGAAATTGTAATAAAAAATGCTCAATTTTCTTGCTAGCATCAGAATCAAACCTTGGAATCTAAAGTGAAATATAAGGACCAAACTAGCTAGGCCAAAAGGAAGCCATAAAACGGATTTTGAGCGAAGCGAAAAATCTATTTTTGGGTGAGATGGCCATGTCATCCTGATGGAAGTTCCTTTAAGGTAGCTTCCTAGGGTATATTTGACTACGGTGATATTCCCAGAGAATTTTACCTTAAGGTACCCACAATTCTAACTCCTGGAGCGAATATCCCTCATTAATTCTTATAGGGATATCACGTAATATCAGAGGACGTATTCTTGACATGCCACATAGCTATCTTCACCCCGAATAGCGTTAACGCTTCGAGATGGAAAAGTGGCAAGAAAACGAAAACAAAAGGAGAGCTGTTATTAAGGTACCTCTCCTCCTCGTTTCGAGTCTGTATATGACGTCATCAATGGCGCCATCTTATTCCGTGTAGCAATATGCGAGGTGCTACAGATACTGTACTATCGGGAGGGGTCCTTTAGCCCTTTTCAATAAAAGGAAGGGCGGGTCCATCAGGACGACATGGCTGTCTCGCCCAAAAATGGAGTTTTTATGATAAAACAAAGCTTTATGAATACTTACCTGGCAGTTATATATATATATAGCTGATATCTCTAAATCGGCAGAATTTTTCAAAACGAGGCAACCGCCTTGTGTTGGTTGGGAGGTAGGTGGTAACACCCGTCACAGGGTGGTCCAAGGAATCATTCCCGAGTCCAAGACTTCAGTTCATCTATGCCCGACCTGTCTCCTGAGGGGAGGTGGGTGGGCCTTCAAATATATATATAACTGCCAGGTAAGTATTCATAAAAGTTTGTTTTATCATAAAAACTCCATTTTTATGAATAGTATTTACCTGGCAGTTATATATATATAGCTGATTCACACATTTGGAGGAAGGAAACAGACAGTAAACATCGTTGGGGAAACAACAAAAGAGTTGTAGGAGATAAAAACACCTTGATTCCTTGCCTGCTAAGGTAGCTGATTTCAAAGGTACAGCCTCTAGAGTGGCTTTCCCTTAGGAGTGTTTATCCAGGAGTAAGCCTGCAATGCTGCAAAAAACTCAATCGAGTCTGTCAAAGGGATAAGACCAACAACTTGACTAGACTTCAGAAACTACAACCTTACTAAAACTAACCACCTAACCCTGCAACATAGACATAAACTATCTATCTAGACTGAGGGAACCGCACCACAAGACAAAGTCCTCAGACTATCATAAAAACACAAACCCTCATACATGCATATAAACTAAGGTTGAGTGGGGTTATTAACTCCTTTGCCTAATACAGAAACCGCAGCTATGTATGGGCCCAAGGTATAGCACTTGCCAAAGTCTACTCTCACCTCTCTAAGTTAATGAGAAGCGAAGACAGAGTTGCTCCTCCAGAAAATTGCATCCATGAATAGCCTAACTAACATATATTCCTGATATGCCAGAGAGGTAGCAATGGCTCTCACTTCGTGAGCCCGTAATTTCAACAGGGTGAAGTGTTCCTCCTCACATAAGAGGTGGGCTTCCCTAATTTTCTCCCTCAGGAAAAAGGACAAAGCATTCTTAGACAAGGGTTTTTGGCGGATCTTTCACTGAACACCATAACAAGTTGGATGCACAGCTCACGTTCATAGTGTGAGCCAAAAATAACTTTGAGGGACCTAACTGGGTAGAGGAGTCTTTCCTTCTCTCGACCCACTAGGTTCGTGAGGTTAATGACATCAAACGTCGTAGGACAGGGTTACGAAGGGTTCTCGCTCTTTACAAGAAAGATGAACATTAAGGCACAAACTGCCCTATCCTAATTGAAGCTCACGCTCTTCGCAATCGCCTGGACTTCGCTGACCTTTTGGCATTCGCTAGAGTCATAAGGAAGAGGGATTCCTTCGTTACAACTCGAAGAGAGGCTAGCGAGATAGGTTCAAATTTCTTGGAGCACAGAAACTTAAAACACCACTTCCAGGTTTAAGAGTACCTATTACGTTGTCTGAAAAGACCCAATGAGGTCCTGCAAATCTTTATTTTGGGACAACTCTAAGGCCTCTATGCCTAAAGACGGCCGAGAGCATACTGCTGTATCCATTGATGGTAGATACAGCCAGCTTTAGCATCCTGTCTGAGGTACAAGAAGAAGTCTGCAATCTGGCTCAGAGAGGTAGTGGATGAGGAAAACTTGTGCCGCCTGCACCAAGCTCTAAAGGTCTCCCACCTAGATTGGTAGACTCTTTGTGAAGAGATCCTCCTTGCTCTGGCGATAGATTTCGTCGCTTGTGCCGAAAAGCCTCGAGATCTGACAAGCTTCTAGTCAGTCTGAAGGAAGTCAGTTGAGAGCAAGGGGGGTTAGATGATACCTCTCGAAGTGGGGCTGTTTGAGAAGATCTGGACCTGCCGAAGTCTTCTTGGGAAGTCCATCAACATGCCCATCACTTCCGAAAACCATTCCCTAGCAGGCCAGAATTGAGCCGCTAGGATCATTCGCTCCGAATCGAGGAGAGCGAATTTTCTGAAGACCAGATTGATGATCTCGAACGGGGGCAACGCAAACATGTCCACCCCCGTCCAATCCATCAAGAAGGAGTCCACTGCTACAGCTTCCTCGTCCGGGACTAGGGAGCAGCAGTAGGGGATCCTCTTCTTCCAGTTGGAGGTAAAAAGGTCTGTTACAGGTCTGCCCCACAACATCCAGAGACTGACAGACTTGCGGGTTGAGAGACCATTCTGAGGGAAAAACAAGTCTCTTCCTGCTGAGCATGTTTGCCCCGATGTTTCTTGCCCTAGAACAAACCTCCTTTCTAGATCCAAGAGATCAGAACGAAGGCGTCCTTGATCTCGACACACGGTTCGACTAGTGTCATCACGAAGTCCTAGATTCTCATGTTCAAAGTCATGCCTCATGCTAGAACTTCGACGTCGAGCGTCCTGAAAGACGAGGCGCCGATCGTCCTGTAAGACGTGGCGCCGATAGTCCTGTAAGACGTGGTGCCTGTAAGAAGTGGAGCCGAGAGGTTAACAGAGCGAGACACTGAACGTTCTAAAAGACGTGGTGCTGAGCGCCCTGGTGTCAGAAGAGACTCTTCTTGTTGACAGGAAGACCTAATTATTTGATAGGCTCAACGTTATCTAAAAATCCAGATACAGGGACGCTCTGATTTCTCTAGAGTGCAGTATTCTGCTACATTAAGCAAAAGTTACGTGAACATAAGAGGGGCGGAGCTGAGACCAAAACACACGGCCCGAAACTGACCCATTCTACACCCGTTCTTTCTTGTAAACAAACCTCAGAAAAAGTTTGATTGCATAGCCTGCCACTTAGACTCCTCTCTAGAACTGGGAGAGAGAATCGTTGTAGCTAAAAACTAAAGGAGGTTTCCCTATAAAAGGAAAAAGTAATCCTCCTTCAGAAGAAGTACTGACCAAAGGTCTGCTCCCCTCTTCTCCAAAGATTTGATGTCTCCATGGAGAACTTTGACTTCTGAACGAAGGTGTAAAGAGCATTTACGTCCACAACCGGACAAAAGACTCCCTCTCCCAAAAGAGAGACATTGAAGTTGCAAAGTCGGTTAGGCAGAAAAGCCTTATCGGGGTAACTAACACAGGAGGATTCACTAGGAAAAAGATTTCGCATCCATCCTTAGTAAAAACACGGACCAAAGGTCTGCTCCTCTCCCCTCCCAGGCTCGCCAGAAGTAGCAAAGTCTGGCTCCTACTGTTGTTAGTTCGGTTAGAGAAAAAGCATGCAGAAAATTTGTTGCTGATTAAGACACCAAAACCTGTCTTTGACCAACTCTTGAGGGAGAAGAGAGAAAGAAAAAAGGAGAAGAACGTACCTTAATTATGACCTCTGATTTCAAAATTATCCAGCCTCATTGCCTGTATTCCTTAAGAGACTCAGCAAACCACCAAGGGGGCCGTAAAAAATCTCTGTGGGGCTGCCACAAGGTCTTCGACTTAAACGTGGCTAGACCTCCACCCTTGCTATCCTGGCCTATCTGATAAGGAAGCTGGCATCAAAGGTTTCTGTTTTAAGAAATAAAAATTAATATATTCTTAAAGCTCTATTGATGACCACGTGAAAACTCAGAGGGTGGGGAACATGGAGCAACAGAACTTAGGATCTTCTCCTTCTGTTAACCTCAAACAATTAAACAGGAGAAAAGTGATCACTAAAGTCATCCTTGACAAAGATCTTATAAGACGTGGCGTCGCCCTGAAAGAACCAGGCGGCGTTCGTCCTATCATCCTGAAAGACGAGGCCGCCCTCGCCCCGAAGGACGAGGCCGCCCTCGCCCCGAAGGACGAGGCCGCCCTCGCCCCGAAGGACGAGGCCGCCCTCGCCCCGAAGGACGAGGCCGCCCTCGCCCCGAAGGACGAGGCCGCCCTCGCCCCGAAGGACGAGGCCGCCCTCGCCCCGAAGGACGAGGCCGCCCTCGCCCCGAAGGACGAGGCCGCCCTCGCCCCGAAGGACGAGGCCGCCCTCGCCCCGAAGGACGAGGCCGCCCTCGCCCCGAAGGACGAGGCCGCCCTCGCCCCGAAGGACGAGGCCGCCCTCGCCCCGAAGGACGAGGCCGCCCTCGCCCCGAAAGACGAAGCCGCCCTCGCCCCGAAAGACGAGGCCGCCCTCGCCCCGATAGACGAGGCCGCACTCGCCCCGAAAGACGAGGCCGCACTCGTCCCGAAGGACGAGGCTGCATTGGTCCTGAAAGACGAGGCTGCCCTCGCCCCGAAAGACGAGGCCGCACTCGTCCCGAAGGACGAGGCTGCATTCGACCAGAAAGACGAGGCTGCCCTCGCCCCGAAAGACGAGGCTGCCCTCGCCCCGAAAGACGAGGCTGCCCTCGCCCCGAAAGACGAGGCCGCCCTCGCCCCGAAAGACGAGGCTGCCCTCGCCCCGAAAGACGAGGCTGCCCTCGCCCCGAAAGACGAGGCCGCCCTCGCCCCGAAAGACGAGGCTGCCCTCGCCCCGAAAGACGAGGCTGCACTCGCCCCGAAAGACGAGGCTGCACTCGTCCCGAAGGACGAGGCTACATTGGTCCTGAAAGATGAGGCTGCATTCGACCCGAAAGACGAGGCTGCCCTCGCCCCGAAAGACGAGGCTGCACTCGCCCCGAAAGACGAGGCCGCCCTCGCCCCGAAAGACGAGGCTGCCCTCGCCCCGAAAGACGAGGCTGCCCTCGCCCCGAAAGACGAGGCCGCCCTCGCCCCGAAAGACGAGGCTGCCCTCGCCCCGAAAGACGAGGCTGCACTCGCCCCGAAAGACGAGGCTGCACTCGTCCCGAAGGACGAGGCTACATTGGTCCTGAAAGATGAGGCTGCATTCGACCCGAAAGACGAGGCTGCCCTCGGCCCGAAAGACAAGGCTGCCCTCGCCCCGAAAGACGAGGCCGCACTCGCCCCGAAAGACGAGGCTGCACTCGTCCTGAAGGACGAGGCTGCATTCGACCCGAAAGACGAGGCTGCATTCGACCCGAAAGACGAGGCTGCCCTCGCCCCGAAAGACGAGGCTGCCCTCGCCCCGAAAGACGAGGCTGCCCTCGCCCCGAAAGACGAGGCCGCCCTCGCCCCGAAAGACGAGGCCGCACTCGCCCCGAAGGACGAGGCCGCCCTCGCCCCGAAAGACGAGGCCGCCCTCGCCCCGAAAGACGAGGCCGCCCTCGCCCCGAAAGACGAGGCCGCCCTCGCCCCGAAAGACGAGGCCGCCCTCGCCCCGAAAGACGAGGCCGCACTCGCCCCGATAGACGAGGCCGCACTCGCCCCGAAAGACAAGGCCGCACTCGTCCTGAAGGACGAGGCTGCATTGGTCCTGAAAGACGAGGCTGCATTCGACCAGAAAGACGAGGCTGCCCTCGCCCCGAAAGACGAGGCTGCCCTCGCCCCGAAAGACGAGGCCGCCCTCGCCCCGAAAGACGAGGCTGCCCTCGCCCCGAAAGACGAGGCTGCACTCGCCCCGAAAGACGAGGCTGCACTCGCCCCGAAAGACGAGGCTACATTGGTCCTGAAAGACGAGGCTGCATTCGACCTGAAAGATGAGGCTGCCTTCGGCCCGAAAGACGAGGCTGCCCTCGCCCCGAAAGACGAGGCCGCAATCGCCCCGAAAGACGAGGCCGCAATCGCCCCGAAAGACGAGGCCCCACTCGCCCCGAAAGACGAGGCTGCACTCGTCCTGAAGGACGAGGCTGCATTCGACCCGAAAGACGAGGCTGCCCTCGCCCCGAAAGACGAGGCTGCCCTCGCCCCGAAAGACGAGGCTGCCTTCGCCCCGAAAGACGAGGCTGCTCTCGCCCCGAAAGACGAGGCTGCCCTAGCCCCGAAAGACGAGGCTGCCCTCGCCCCGAAAGACGAGGCTGCACTCGCCCCGAAAGACGAGGCTGCACTCGCCCCGAAAGACGAGGCTGCACTCGTCCCGAAGGACGAGGCTGCACTCGCCCCGAAAGACGAGGCTGCACTCGTCCCGAAGGACGAGGCTGCACTCGCCCCGAAAGACGAGGCTTCACTCGTCCCGAAGGACGAGGCTGCATTGGTCCTGAAAGACGAGGCTGCATTCGACCTGAAAGACGAGGCTGGATTCGTCCTGAAAGACGAGGCTGCATTCGTCCTGAAAGACGAGGCTGCATTCGCCCTGAAAGACGAGGCTGCATTCGCCCTGAAAGACGAGGCTGCATTCGCCCTGAAAGACGAGGCAGCATTCGCCCTGAAAGACGAGGCTGCATTCGTCCTGAAAGACGAGGCTGCAGTACTGTAGTCCTAAAAGACGAGGCAGCATTCGCCCTGAAAGACGAGGCTGCATTCACCCTGAAAGACGAGGCTGCATTCGTCCTGTCTTGAAAGAGTTAGCGCCGAGCGTTAAGGCAAAATGATATTCATTATGCCGCTCGAGCAGTTCGGTTCTGAACAGAGGGTTCATAAGGCCGACTGGCGCTCTGGGACAAAAACCGAGTCAATGTTGGTTTGTAAGCATTGATATTATCAGCGAATATCTATGACTTATAGTATTGCCATTAAAATCAAAAGTGATGCAATGCAAAACTCTAAAAGAAGTGTAAGAATCTTAACGTCCAACGCTCTTTGCTTTCCCATGGCAAGGGCGAGCATTCTTGGGAACGTTAACAGGAACGCTCACGAGGGCGTTTGCTCGTGAGCTAACGCCTCTCGTTTCCTTTCGCCGATCGATGTTCCTTCTCCCATGGGCCGGGGAGCTTGGAAGAGGTCTAAGGCTAGGAAAATGACGTCCACTATGCTGAAAGATTCCAATGCCTAATTTAGCACTGAAACTTGCACTATTAAACTCTTACACAAAAGACCATAATTAGTCCTGCCCGTTGTGAGAGAACTTATTCTTCTGCCACGGGCTTGAATGAGAAAGCAAAATTGTCTCTAGTATTTGCTATATAAACTGTAACAAAATATTTTTATAAAATATTAAACTGACATTTCCATAATAAAATAAACTTTCAAACATGCTTACCCGGCGGTCACAAAAAGAAAAAGCCACCGGGCAAGAGTTGAGATTAAAAATAGATGTTGAACACACTCACCTGGTAGTTACGTATAACCACCGGTAAAATTAAATGTCATAAATACCTACCCGGTAGTTACATACAAACGCCGGGAAAGTTATACGTTAAAGATTAAAATGAACAGAAAATGGGAAAACAAATGTAATCCACAATTAATTCAAAGGGTTTTCAAAAACAAGCGAGTTGTAATGATAAAAAGAACAGATATAGCAATAACGTATCTATATATATAAATGTAAACAATAGGAACATATAAATGAAAATACTAAAACTAGAATTCCCAAATCGTTGTAGTTGGAGTATTATAGCCAACACTTTAATTCCCATATCGAAAAGAACGCTACCAAGGCATGTTGGACTGCATCGATAGTAACGAGAACTAACAGCGTAAATTAACCATACGCTAGTTCTATTTAATTTATGAAATTAGATCGATGATTTAAAGAACAAATACTAAATGGACAAATATTTCTTTAAAATTTTACATTAAAAGTAGAAAACTTATATAGGTGGAATTCCTCCCATTCTTTACATGAAAAAACAAATAAAGAGAATTTGCAAGTCATACAATGAAGATTAAGTCACACGACTGTGACGTCATAGAGTTGGCGGAACGTATTTCCGTCATCAGGATTAAAAACTTTGCACCTAAAATATAGTGCACAAACAAAAATTAAGTTTTCACTCATGATAAACAAAGTAAATAGTACAATAAAAATAACAAAACACGATTGCCAAATCCCTAAATCAGTGTACTTCACCAAACGAAGTCCAAAAAAGCGAAGGGAAAAAGATTCGAAAAACTCTCAATGGTGGACCGACGATGTTTTCGATCCAGCCGGCAGAGATGAACTGAAGTCTTGGACTCGGGAATGATTCCTTGGACCACCCGGTGACGGGTGTTACCACCTACCTCCCAACCACCACAAGGCGGTTGCCTCGTTTTGAAAAATTCTTCCGATTTAGAGATATCAGCTATATATATATATAACTGCCAGGTAAGTACTATTCATAAAAATATTTTTCGCTTCTCTCAAAATCCGTTTTTTGGGCTCAGGCCATGTCGTCGTGATGGATGTTTACCAGAGCATTACTGTATCTGTGGATTTCTCATTTTGTGCCTTATCCTCAAGATAACCTTTCCTTGGTCTACCTAGACCTAGAGACTTATGATGTTATCGTCATACATCATTACTTCTAAGCATAAACCATGTTAGTGATTCCTGCCCCCTACAGAGAAGTCATGCTAGACTCTGGAAAAGTCTCGAGGCATACATATTACCTATGGATACCTAGCGGACAAATTGGTATAATGGTCTCAACCTATACCTTCTAAAGCAAAGTTTGTATTGAAAACTCACCAATGTCCGTATGAAATACTGACACCTCTCCCGGTATACCAATTTGATTTGTGTACCGACCAAAGGTTTGTATCCGTTTAGGAACAAGGATTATATAACAGTCATCATCCCATTCAGAGTATAAAAGTCTATCCTATATAAGGATTGACCAATTTGATGAGTGTCTGTCTATACGAAAGAACAATCTTTTAAGATTTTCTATATTATTAGATAATATCCATAGAAAGAAGGGGATGAGGGTCCTACAAACTCCGTTCCAGTATGAGACTAACCCTAATGGCTAAGAAAGCTCATCCTAGCCTAGGGTCGTCTAATATAGCAAGGAGGCTGCCAGCACTTGCCACCTCCAGCAATACAGGAACGAAGTTTGGTGCTTTGATTTCCCCAGGCAATGGAAAATCTTATTCTCCAACCTAGGGATAACAGCACAGGACTAGTCTGCTAAACCACAGAAAGAAGGAATCATCCCATACAGAAACCTTCAGATGTGGCCTAGGGAGGTTAAGCCTCCTATGTCTGCAGCCTAACCTAGCAAAGGAATCTTATTCGCTCTGCCAGGCAGCCACAGACCCCAGACAGAATACTCTGATGTTCTGACAGAGCCCAAACCAGTCACTCTGGCTGCAGGACAAGGACAGAACCACCCCAGTATAGTTTTACCTGAATACTATCCAGCCAAAACCAACTAGGGTTAAGCCTAGACTAACTCAGAGGGAAAAGGGATTGATCTTAGACCTCCAGAGGAGAAAAGAACAATAGGGGAGGTGTGCGAAAGTATACTATTAGCCTAGGCGTGGTGAGAATCAATTACCTAAATCACCGAAACTCTCTCGTATACAATCTTGGAAGAGGAAATTATTCAAGAATATCTTACATGTATAAATCTATGCCTATAGCTTCAATAAAATTATTACACTAGGAAATCTATTATATCATGCATGGAAATACTAAAAGCCACACGCCTAGTGTAAGCAAGGATCGGTTACCTAAATCACCGAAACTGATAAATACTAACGGCATAATATAAAGAATTTCAGGTAGGAAGGCTAAATAGCTAAATTTATTAAAGCATTAAGACCGGGAACGTCGCTCTGGCTAACTAAATGACTCATGCATAGCGAGCAACAGCGTCCATGATGCCTCCGGTAGGCAACAGCTCTTGTTTACGTTAATATCAATTTTGATTTAATTCAAAACGACAAGAGCTTACATTTATACAAAGTAAAGATAATACTCAACTTTCCAGAGGCAGAAGAGGCTGGAGAAAGCATCATAGCGTTGAATAAAATCCAAAATTACGAGAGAACACAAGGGAATCACCGAGCAATAGAGCTACGCGATAAGGACTAAGAAGGCGCCGTTGATGACATCATATACAGACTCGAAACAAGGAGGAGAGGTACCTTAATAATGGCTCTCCTTTTGTTTTCATTTTCTTGCCACTTTTCCCTCTCGAAGCGATAACGCTATTCGGGGTGAAGATAGCTATGTGGCGTGTCAAGAATACGTCCTCTGATATTATGCGATATCCCTATAAGAATTAATTAGGGATATTCGCTCTAGAAGTTAGAATTCTGGGTACCTTAAGGTAAAATTCTCTGGGAATATTCCCGTAGTCAAATATACCCTAGGAAGCTACCTTAAAGGAACTTCCATCACAACGACATGGCCTGAGCCAAAAAAGGAATTGGAACTCAAGTAATTACAAGATAGATGAGGAGTTACCTGGGCACACCACTGCATATATTTCTGGCTAGAAAATGTTCCCTCTGCTTCATGATTTCCCGGTGTCTCAAGTGATTGTATTCAATCTTAATTACATCTGGTTAATCATACAATCATGAATGCATTATACATAAATTTTCACCTCACATCTGAATCAATGCAACGACCTTTGGGTGAACTACAAGGATGCTATCAGCTAAGCAACCATTGGAAATGAAAGAAGTTGGAAGGTGCATAATCATATAACTGAGGACTCCCATAGGCTAGCTGCAAATTTAGCATACTAGTGAGTTTTCTCATATCTTCCCAACCCACCACTGACTTAAATGATGGCCTTTTACTTACATTACCCCTCTTGTGTGACTAAGATGAAACTTATCATATCTTTTATGGCATCTATTGGCTGAATAACACCTTTACCTGTCAATGAGAATTCTGGGTTTTGATTTTAATATGAGATAGAAATTTTTCTATTTCTGTTGCACCAATCCCTCTGATTTTGTGAGCGAGCATTTGAGCGTGTTCTTCCTGACCCTCTGTTGGAATAGATGTGTTCTTATTGTTTCTCGAAGCTGCGAATAGATGGTGTTTCTGGAAATTTTCTTCTTATAACTGCCTCAGCTAATAAACAGGTTTTGAAGCTGCCATCTGGCAGACTGAGTTCACTTCAGGTCGCATTTTAGCACTCTCACAGAGTAAGGAAAGAAACTACTCCAGTCATTGGTCGCATTTTAGCACTCTCACAGAGTAAGGAAAGAAACTACTCCAGTCATTGGTCGCATCCTTTAGTGAGGAGATGGAGGTCTTAAACCTAGGGTTGTCAATGGCCAGATTCTGAGTTTTGGCAACCATTTTCAAAGGCAAAGGACACATTCCTCCATCCATAATGACAAACAAAATCCGAGATACTGTGGCATTCGCCTAGTAGCTTTGCCAAGGCCAGGGCAAGTACGATATCCGTCTTGCGTCAGATTCTTGTCTTGACACTTGCGTCAAAGCTTCGTATGGGGTCCTTTTTAAAGACCTGAGAACTCTAGTGAGGTTCCAGGTTTGAAGATTGAGTTCTCTTGGAGGGCAGGGTTGCACAAAGGCTCTTATGAGTATAGACAATTTCCAGAAGTAAGAAAGGTCTAGGCAATTCACTCATAAGACCTAGTTCACAGCTAAGCGATAGCCTTTCACCGCTGATATTAAGAGGATCTTCTCTTAGCAAATGTAGACAAGAAAGTAAGCTATAAGCTGTATAGAGGCTCTGATTGGAGAAGTACCCCTTCTATGACACCAATCACAGAAGATGGCTCTTTTTGCCTGGTAGATAGATAGAGGATCTTCGAAGGTATCCAGACATCTCCCGTGTAGTGCCTTACAAAATGTCTTTCGCTCAGAAGGGATGCTAGACAGTCTTCACCAATGAAATTATAGGGATGTCAATGAGTTGTGGTGCCTATGCAGGTGGGGTTGACATAGCAGGTTGGGCTATTTGGGTGATTCTCTTGGTACCTAGACAAGGAGCATGACTATAATAGGTCTGAGAACCTTTTGGCTTGTAGCCATTTGGAAGCTACCTGGGTTACTCTGAGGTTTATGGTAGTCAGTACCCTGTTGACTGATCTTTGGATCAAACAAAATGGCAAAAAAGCATAAAGGTCTAAGTTGTCCCATGGATGTAGAAATGCAAATGGAACCAGTGAGCAGAAGACTTGGGAGTATTTTGCTGAGACGTGCGGTGAACATGCCTATCAACGGGGAACCCTACCAAGTCAAAAGGCTCCCAGCTACTTGAGAATGAAGGGACTGGGGACTGAGCTTATCAGTGATTACATTACTTTTCACAGTACAAATCTTACTGATATCTTCACTGTGTTGTTTAATGTCCAAGAGTATGCTTGCTTCATCAACTTGCAGAGATAATGCAAAACAGTACATCCTTGCTTGTTGGCATACGCCACTACGGTAGTGGTGTTGTTCATCAATGCCAAAATGACCTGTCAGAAACTACTGGAAGGCTTACAGTACCTAGAGTACTGCCTTCATTTCCAACAGACTAATGTGCAGGCTTTTCTCTTCTTTCAACCAGCACCCTCAAGCAGTCTGATTGCTTAGATGCATTTGTAAACATCAGCATTTCCTGAGGAGAACACTCCAAGAGGGTCCCATTGATGAGGTTCTCTTTTCTTAGCCGTGAGGTCAGGTCATCCCATATTCCTGGTGTACTGGAACAAGATGGTAAAAGGAATTGCTGGCTGGTGACCAGTCTCTCTTCAGGCACCACTAGAGGGATCACTGATGAAGAAGTCCATAAGAAATTAGCTTTTCCGAGGACGAGAGGTGTCCAATTAACTATTTCCACTTTCAAGCCAGTGTTTTTTGGTGACTTCAAAAAAGTTGCAGTACTTTCCTGTCTGCTGATGCAATTGCCCATTGGAAAGATTCTTGTTTATATCATTAGCATTCCCAAGTACTTAGTAGCCTTCTTTAATTTCGAGGAAGACCATAAAAGGAAGAATCTTGTGTAGACTTATTTCTTCCACTGTGGAGGCAGCCAATCATTACTCTACAGTAGTCATAGGGGAATGACTGCATGCAGTCATGATTCTTCATTAAGGGACACAAATCAGTCAATCACAATCACTCGGTAAAGAGAAAAAACAATTGATTTGAAATACAGCCAAGCTTTGTTGGCACTGAGAGCATTTGCGTAATGTTCGGCAGCTGAAATCAAAGTGGATACTTAGTAAGTAGGGGAGTGAGGCTTCCACTCCACCCCACTGTAACTACCAACACCTCTTTAAAAATTCTAACAGCCAAGTTCCAGCTTTGCTGAAATCATATGTCTATTAAAGAACAAGGGATTTTATTTGTGTAGGAGCAACTCTACTTTCAATTTCTCTTGGAGATGAGCTATATCTTGAAACATTGAAGTACATTATCATTGGATAAGATTCAATTACAGGTAAACTATAATCATCAGTGAGTCTGAATAAGACTCAACTGCATGACATGAACCAAACTTTAAGGTTTTTCTTATTAGTATATTACTACTTTCTAAAAACAAAACATGAAAGCAAAGAATCCCCCAAACCCATAGGTACATCAAAACATTGAATTAGATGTGAAATAGTAACATACCTGGACTTAGATAATCTTTCTTTAAAAAAATTGACAGCATATCTGCATGGTGAACTAGTGGGGGGCTTCTCTGGTAGTAACACTTTCTTTACAAGTTCCAAATAACCTCGCATTCTTGTTTCAGCACTGTTCCTCATCACTGATTCTTTGGTTTTGAACTTTGTATTTAATCCTGGGGAGACAATATTAACATTGAGCACAACCAAAATTTAAAAATGATGCTTAAAACTCACTAACTCTCTTTGCCAAAGCCAATGCTAATAGAAATGGGGCTTTGACAATCTACTTTTTTTATATCTATTTGTATCAGCAGCTCATAAGCCGAGCTTCTTAAGAAATGTAATATAACACCAGAATTCCATTTCACAAATGCCTTAATACATGTGTTATAACTTCTTCAGTTGATAAGTTTAATCAAACATGTTTTAAAACAGAACTTGACAAATTCTTTTCATAAAACAGAAATCGTATACATATAACAATGTTATTCAAATTAAATTCTAATGATACAAATTATCTGATTAAACACCAATCATAAGCTTGCTGCTAATGCTAATATAGTTTGTCGGTAAATTTTCTTTATGATGCCAAGATCAACCATTAAGAGGGCCTTGATTTCTTGAACAGATAATGTTAAGTGGTAACATCCTATGAGATGTTTATGATGCCAAGATCAACAACTGAGAGGGACTTGATTTCATGAGTAGATAACGTTAAGTGGTAACATCCTTGATGTTGATAGTAGCGAACAAAGATCAGGAAACTAAGGCATTTGAGGTCAGAAAGGATCTAGGAAAGTCATCCTTTCATCCTAGGATTCCCTAAACCTGTTGATAACCGACCGGATCGTCGTTATGGGAGGAAAAGCATACATGTCAAGCTCTTTCTGATCTTACAACATTGGATCAGTTACAAGAAAGTCAGGGATATCAATATTGTTGTTGAACCCGGTTGTAAACATGTCTGCATTTGGCTCTCCCGACCATTTACACATCTCTTTACACATTAGAGGATAGAGAGACCATTCGTTAGGTCGAACATGACGTTTTCTCCTCAACTAATCAAATAGTTTTCCATTTTCTGGAAAAAAGTGAGGTAACAACTGCACAATTCTTGTTTCTATCCACTAATCAATTCTTTGACAATCAGTAAATCTCAGAATTTCTACCTCCCTACTTTCAGATATATGATTGGGTAGTGGTATTATCCAAACAAAATGCTAGGACTCTTCCATTCATCCACTGTTCTACATGAATAAAAGCCTTACTGCTAGTAACTTCAGACGCTTTATACGTATTAGCCTGACCTGAAATAAGAATAACGAGAAAGGTTGCTCCCAACCCAGGTTTGCCACGCTCAAGAAGATACATTAGATTTGGCACATGAACTTTCAGACTTGTTCGCTATGAATGAATTTGGAAGTTGTCTAACCACTCAACCGGACAGGTTAATCTTGGCCAGGAATTAATCATTCCTTTTTGGGATTTAAATTCCAGTTTAAAGGTTACTTATGAATGGCAGAAGCAAAGGACAGTGAAAATGCTCTAGAGACTGAGCGTATATGCATATGATCAATGCCCATGAACCCTCTCCACCCAAACTAAGACCAGGAGCGGGCAATGGCTGCTGATGACTCAGCTGGTAGACCTATAGGATTCACCAAACATCTCCTTCCTTAGCTCTCTAGGATGGTGAGGTTGCAGACACCACAAGAAACTATCGAGCTTAAGTGGGACTCGAACCACAGTCCGGCACACTGCCAGGCAGGGAAGTTTCAAATAGGCTACCAGAACCCCTGATAAAGAAAGATGAATCTGTAAAGGTCTCATTTGTAGATGGCCACAAAAAAATTTTTCATGAGGGGCATAGTTTCTTAAAGTCTCATATTTTTAAAACCGAGTAACTCCATAATGACTGTATTCTCTTTTTTTCATACTTTCTCCAATTTACATGTTAACCCTTTTATCCCCAGGCTATTTGGAAATTTCCAACCCTTAACCCCCAGGGGTTATTCTTTTACAAGCACATTTTGCAGTATATTTTTTTTAAATTGCTCTAACAGCCTTAATTTTCATCATAGAGAGGTCAGGTTGGTCTTATTCTCTTGGAAAATGCCTGAAGTTTCTCAAAAAATTATCAAAAATATGCAAAAAAAATTTAAATAGCAGTTTTTTGCAAGGACATACCGGTACGTCCATGGGGGTAAAAGGATGAGTTTTATGAAACGTACCAGTACGTCCTTTGGGGGTAAAAGGGTTAACAAAATAGATAACCGAGGCTGAACCTTAGTATAGGCATAATTTGAGAAACATCAAAACATACTAACGGATTGACACCTTATTCATTCTTTGACGGTATACCCTTCAAATTTTCTAAATTAAAATAACAAAGGACTCTCCTACTATGAAAATCATCTATTGGCCCCAGTTAGGATTCTGAACTCAAAAGTTTTTCATGAGACTGTTCTCAAGCCACTCAACTTACTGTATATTACATTACACTAGATCCTTTTAAGATAATTTACATTTCACAATAGCTTCCATGTTTCATAACAGCTTCCACATTGGCCACACGAGCTTTATTGGATTATGATTCTTACCATGGCAGTCAATGATAACAAATTCTGCGACTTGTCAGCAACTGAAGGAAGTGGTACACTCAAGATCTTTTTCAACCCAATATGAAAAGATTTTCATATTATTTCACAAATCCATTCAGGAAAACTAACACGGCAATACATATCACTAATCTTTTCAATTATCTATCTATACTATGAGATAAATAATGCAGTTTGAATAGAGAAACTTTAATTAAATTACACTATGTCCAATTGTTGGCCAACAAAAAATGACAAACTTATAACAGAGTTTGTAATTTTCATAACATACAAACCCGAATTCTTTACTATAGGAGATATTCTAGCGCGAGCTGGAAAATACGGCAGAAAACCTTAACAAGGTCGTTAACGACCGGGCCGGTAGTTATCCCCTGTTGGGGGTGGGGGACTGCCGGCCGGTAGCTACTGAGTACCTTCAATTGAATTCTAGCTAAGACTATATTAGGGGGCGGTGACGGAGGGAAGATTTGAGTAAAGAATTCGGGTTTGTATGTTAGGAAAAATACAAACTCTGTTATAAGTTTGTCATTTGTTCCTACACTAAATACAAACCCTCATTCTTTACTATAGGAGACTTAGTCTTGAGGTCAGGGTGGACGAAGGGTTCTCTATACCTCGAGAAGATAGTCCTCAGACTAGACTCTTATTAATGAACAATCTCCCATTAACTTTCTTTGTAGATCCCCAAATCCAGCATGACTGAAGGTTTGTATATACGTAGAAACCAAAGTTTCAGCATGAAGAGGGTCGGGAGTAATACCAGGACCCTTTCATACAAAGGGTTCCCCTGACCTTGAAAAGGGGAACCCTCGTGACTACGAGTATAACTTATACCCTGTGATAGGAGTCAGATGAGTTTCATACCTTAACTCCATTGATGAGTCCAGCCGAAACTGTTCACAGACTAGGCTACCCAGATGGGAGGAAGAAGAAAGAGCAGAAGATAGATGGATGTTCTTCTAAAACCTAGTGTAACTCAGAATCCTCGATCAATGGCTACTGTCCCCTGAAAGGGTGTAAAGGTAGTTACAGCACCTGCTGACCTGCCACAATAGGTCCTATAGAAAAGGTGTTTAGAGACCTATGTGTCACATCTGATAAATGGTGAGTGGTGAATGTAAATTGGCGCTTCCAGACTCCAGCTCTTAAGACTTGGGAGACAGAAATTCTTCTTAAATGCCAGCGAGGCAGCTACTCCCCTAACTTGATGGGCTTTGGGTTGAGCTGCCTCAGGGTCTCCGTGAATGGCTCTCGCAATAACTTTCTTGAGCCAGAAAGAGATGGTGTTGCGAGAGATTCTCTTCTTAACCTTGTTGGTACTGAGTAAGAGATGACGGAGACGTGGTCTGAAAGGTCTGGTGAGCTTCAGGTATTTCCTTAGCGACCTGACCGGGCACAGTAGCAGTTGGTCAGTATCCTGAGTTGCCCTATTGAGGCTGGAAAATTGAAATTCTCTAAACCTCTCATCGGCAGATGAAGGATTCTGGGTTTTGGCCACAAAACTTGGCACGAAGTTGAGAAACTTCCCCCCATCCTCTAGTATGGGTGACTTCGTAGGATAGACTGTGAAGTTCACTAACCCTTTTTGCCGAGGCCAGAGCTACTACGAAGACGGTCTTAAGGGTGAGGAAGAAATCAGATGCCTTATTTAAGGGCTCATATGGAGGCCCCTTTAAGGAGCGTAAGACCAGGGACACGTCCCAAGGTGGTGGTCTAATCTCCACTGGGGGGGCAAGATCTCTCAAAACCTCGAATCAACAAGGTGACATCTTCTGAGGTGGAAAGGTCAACTCCTCTCAGTCTGCAGATGAGGCTTAAGGCTGAACGATAGCCCTTAATTGCTGAGACTTAGAGGAGTTCCTCCTCCCTGAGGTAAACTAGGAAGTCTGCCACTAAAGGAAGAGAGGGATCGAGTGGAGACACGCCTCGCCTTCTACACCAAGCTGCAAACACTCTCCATTTTGCTTGGTAGAGGTTTGTGGAAGATTGGCGTAGGTGCCTGGACATGTGTTCAGCCACCTTTCCTGAAAAGCCTCTGCTTCTGAGGAGAGACTGGACAGCCTCCAGGCGTGAAGTTTCAGGAAGTGGATTTTCCTGTGGGGGATACCACTGTGTGGCTGCGTCAACAGACGGGGTTCTGGAGGCAGGAACCTAGGCACTTGAACCAGCAGGGAAAGGAGATCTGCGTACCACTCTCTGCTTGGCCAAGCCGGAGCTATTAGAGTTAGCTTGCAGTCCTGAGAGATCCTGATTTTGTTGATCACCTTTCTGAGCAGGCAAAAGGGAGGGAAGGCAAAAGCATCCAGGTTGTCCCAGGAGTGTTGGGAGGGCGTCCTGGATCGCTGCCTGATGGTCTGGAACTGGGGACCCGTAGAGAGGAAGCTTCGCATTCAGAGAGGTGGCAAACAGATCTATTGTGGGTAAACCCCACAAAGCTATTACTGTCTTCGCTACTCGAGGATCCAAAGACCATTCTCCACTCAGCACTTGGTGATGCCTGCTCAGCTGATCCGCCACAATGTTTCTCCGGCCCGGAATAAACCTGGCTGAAAGAGAAATGTTGTGGCTTTCTGCCCACTGGCAGATCTGGACTGCTAACAGACAGAGGTCTCTTGCCAGAGTACACCGTTGTTTGTTGATGTACGAGACGGCTGTGGAGTTGTCGCTCATCAGAACCACCTCTCGTCCGTGTAGATCTTCTACAAAGAATTTTAGGCCTTTCCAGGCAACTAATAATTCTAGGTGGTTTATATGGAGAGACTTCTCTATCGGAGACCAAACTCCTGATGCTAATTTGGGGCTTAGGTGGGCACCCCATCCCCGTAGCGACGCGTCCGAAAAGAGTTTTAACTTCGGACTTGGGTTTTGGAGGGGAATGCCCTTTTGGGTGTTCTCTCTGGTCGACCACCAATGAAGATCTTGTAGCACCAGACTTGGGACCTCCACTGCCAAGAATGGGGAATCTGACTTTTGAGACCAATAGGTCTTCAGATACCATTGGAGACTTCTGATTCTTAATCTCCCGCCTGGAACTAGTTTCTCCAGAGAGGCAAGATGGCCCAGAAGACATTGCCACGACTTGGCTGAGGGTGGTAGTGGAGACAAGAGATGGGTGATGGACTGATCCAGTCTCCAAACCCTGTCTTCCGCCGGAAACACTCTTCCTGCCTGGGTGTTGATGGACATACCCAGATAGTTCAAGACTTGGGTCGGAGTTAAGCAAGACTTCTCTGCGTTTACAAGGATCCCCAGATCCTTGCAAAGACTCCGAAGTCTTCTCAGATGATCCAGAGCTAGCTCCTTGGACGAGGCCAGGAGTAGCCAATCGTCCAGATATCTTAGCAGACGAATTCCATGTTTGTGCGCCCACGAAGATACGAGTTTGAAGATCTTCGTAAAGACCTGTGGGGCGGTCGAGAGGCCGAAACACAGAACTTTGAACTCAAAGATTCGATCCTGAGCCAGGAAGCGTAGGAATTTCCGAGATGTGCGATGGATTGCCACTTGGAAATAAGCATCTCTCAAGTCTACAGATGCCATGAAGTCTCCTGGGCGTACTGCTTGGGTGACGGAAGCCGCTGTCTCCATTTTGAATGGAGTCTGCGTCACGAACTGGTTCAGAGTCGAAAGATCTATTACAGTACTGGTCTCCAACCTCCCGAGGCTTTCACTACCAGATAGAGGCGACTGAAAAACCCCGGGGAAGAGTCAGAGACCTCTTGAATGGCGTCTTTTAGTAGCATGCTCTGTATCTCCCGAGCTAGGGCTTGCTGTTTCCCAGGATCCCAAGGGACCTGGGAGGACGAGATCGGGGGAGGAATTAGAGGAGGAGAGTCTATGAAGGGAATGCGGTATCCCCAACGAAGCACCCTTATGGTCCACTGCATGGCCCCCATAGCTTTCCAACTCCTCCAACTCCCCTGCAGGCACCCCCCTACGCATTGCGAGGGGGGGAGTCGAGACCCTATTTCTGTCTAGGGTTTCTCCCTCTGCCTTTAGCCTTAGGAGGAGCTGACTTTCCTCTGCCAATAGGTTTGGGTGTAAAAGAGGGGCGGCTGGGGTTCTTGGCTGGCAGTGGAGATGCGTTTGTTGCCTTGGGTTGTGGAGTTGGCTGCTGTTGCATTGGACGAAAGGAAGCAGCCTTTTGCATTGTAGTGTCCTGCGTCTCCTTCCTCCAAGTCTCTAAGGTGGAGGAGACTGCTTGTCTACAGAGGAGGAGAGGTTGTTGGAGATCAGAGTTCCTCAAATCAGATTTCTCAGATTTTCCGATGCTCCTATGCAGTCTGGAGACTACCGATTCCCTCCTTTTGAGAATCCAGTTGCCCCACATCGTTGCAGCCGTAGCAGTTAGAAAGTCCATTGTCTTGGCCCAGCAGCCAGGACTTCCTGCAGAGACTGCATGGAATTTTGGTTTGAAAGGTCCTCGTGACTTGCAAGGTAGCCCACTGTGCCAGACCATGTGTCAAACCAAGATAGTGCCACTGGAAGAGACATTGACGCTGCTTCCATTGTTGAGGCTTCTGCTGCAGAAGAGGAGACTGGAAGGGAAGAGAGTCTCTGCAGAGCAGCCAGGTGTAAGCCTTGCTGTGAGGGGATCAAGTGTCAGAGGCGAAGGGTTGGCATCTCTGACCTTGTAAAAGCGCCTTTGCCTCGAAAAAGGAAACTGCAGCATCTTATGGGATCCTTGAGACTTCAAGGAATTCGTTTCCCCCGAGACCGCCTGCGAGACCTTCCTCAGATGCCCTGCAGTGTGAATAGACCAGGGAAGTTCGATTCTGGTCTTAGGGTTAGGTGGAGGACAACATAGTCTGTCTAAAGCTGGAGCGTCGGTATGACGAGGTGACAGGTGTAAATCTCCGATACCTGAGATATTACACATCGTTCTTAGAGCCCTCAGATAGGCGGACTCTAAGTCTTTTGATGGTAGTTCCTCCGAGGAATCCTCAGGTGGCGCTAATTCCTCGTGAGGGAGGGCGCTAGAAGCCCGAATGTCTGAAGGTAACGGCGAGGTAACATACTCCATTGCCAACAATCCAGAGGAAGGCTGAGCGCTGGTTGATGGCATCGCGCGCGCAAGATCCTGCCTGGAAGTTGAAGGTTTAGGCAAAGGCGACCGAATTAACGGTACTGGCTCAATAAGAGAATGCGTTGATCGGTGGCCTGGCCTTTCACTTCTGTTCTCAGCCGAAGAGGAGAAGGGCTGAACCTCTGCGTCTTCTTCCGAAGTTCTCGCGAAGCCCATATTTCGTAATTCATTAGAAAGTACGGGAATGGGAGCTGTTCTGTCTGAAACGCGAGGGCGCGGAGAATGACCTCGTGCGGATATGTCCGGAGACTTGCGCGCTCAGAAGTTTGACGTACGGAAGCGCTCTCTCTCTCTCATGATACTAAGGGACGGCGAGAAGAAGTGTTCTCTCTCGCCTTCCCAGCGCGAGCTGAGCTCCTTGCGAAGAAATGTGAAGGAGAGGAATCGCGCTCAGAGTGTTCTCTTCCCTTGGTTGCGCTCTGGGGACGATCAGATTTAACCTCGCCCCAACGGGAGAGCTTATTGCGCTTGAGAGAACTCTCTCGTGAAGAAGAGCGCGAACGTCTCGTAGAGTTCTTCTTAGAGCGCCTAGATGATTCCCCGTGAGAGGAAGACGATCGCGAAGCCGAACGATAGCGCGAGGAAGTATTCCTATGTTTGTGACGAGAGCGCTTATCGTGTATCGGCGAGACATTTTGTGAAGAGATAGAAAGCGAGGAAGAACGAGAATGATGACGTCTCTTCCTATGTCACCTCTCTCTCCGACGAGAACGTCTTGGCGAAGGAGAGTGAGCTCTCCTTTTCCTCTTCTCTCTCTCTCTCCTATTCTCTAAGGAGGACGAATACGAGGAGGAGGAGGAGGAGAAGGAGGAGGAGGAGGAGAAGGAGGAGGAGGAGGAGAAGGAGGAGAAGGAGGAGGAGGAATCACGATGATCACACTTGAGACGTTGTTTCGTCGTAATGCAAGCGAGGAGTGAAGTAGGCTCCGCAGGAGCTGACGTTAATGCCTCCACTGACACTTCAGCGGCCGCCGATTGAGCTGATGGGATATCAACGAGGTTCGGAACTCCCGAGGGTTCCAAAACAGAAGGGACCTGAGGTAAAACTGTGCCTGCGAGGAACTGGTTCCACACCTCCACCAAAAGAGGAGAACCAGGAAGTCCAAGGGCAGGCCATACCACTCGCACGTTATCTGGAATAGAAGCGGTAATAGAATTATTTCCGATGACGGACGAAACTATCCCACTGGGGGGGGGGGGGGCAACTTGATTCGCCTGCCCCAGGGGAATGGGTGTTAAGTCAATGGTGCCGCTCTTCCTTGACTTCCCCCCGGAGGAAGGAGGAAGAGTCTGAAGGAAGAGATCGAGGGGCAGAAGAAGAGGCCCGAGACTCCTTACCTTTCGACGGCGAACCTGGAGGTAACGAATCCTTCTTGGATTTCTTCTTCCTCTTCGTGAACTTATCCCACTGCGTAGGCGACCATTCCTACATACTTGGCAGGGGGAGTCTTCAGTACACCTATGACCTCTGCATGAAGGGCATAGGGAATGAGGATCCACCTCCGGTGGTGACATAAATGTGCCACAAGATTTCGGAGGAATCCCGGGACACTTTCTCAAATTAGAGGACATCACATCTAATTAAAGAGAAAAAAGAAAAAGTTAATGAAAAAAAACACTTAAATAAAGGCTAGTCTGCCAGTCAAACAAAAGCGGGAGCAGCGGTGTTACCACTGCGATGGCTAGAATTCGATTGAAGGTACTCAGTAGCTACCGGCCGGCAGTCCCCCACCCCCAACAGGGGATAACTACCAACCCGGTCGTTAACGACCTTGTTAAGGTTTTCTGCCTTATTTTCCAGCTCGCGCTAGAATATCTCCTATAGTAAAGAATGAGGGTTTGTATTCAGTGTAGGAACAACTAAGTTTTATCTAGCTAAAACTTAGTTTCCAGTCAGATGAAGAGAATATACTGTAATGATATTGGAACACATCATGAGTCTGACCTAAAGAGTGCATAGTGATATCATAGATGGAAAATGCTCCACCAATCAAGAGATGAGCAATTGTACACAGGGAACTTGAAGTGAGTCACCTTAGTGGTTTAGCGCTGGAAACAGGAAAGCTCCAAAAGTGGTATAGGCAGATTAAATCTAACATCTAACAACCTTGATATCATCATGTGATATAGGCAGGTTAAATTTAACATCTAACACCATTGAGACCTTCATCCTAACCTCATTTTCGACATCTTCAAAATCAAATGTGTGTACTTTCAATCCCTCCACTTTAGCCTCAGTCACTAACTGTAACTATTAGGAATTTCCTCGTGAAGGTCAGGGGATACAGGCAGCAAAGACCATACGAGTAGGGGAATTCTGTTTCTTAGAAACAGAATTAGACCCCTTTTTTCTTGCATTTGTACTTATCCTTGGCTTTACTATCAATTAAATGCAAATACTATGCCACTTGAACCTCCAATAAATTTCCACATTACAAACACTGCTCCAAAGAGGAACATGCTTACCCCTACATGGTACACAAAGTTGATTACAGATATGTTTGGTCTGATAAATGAAATTTCAATAAAATTTCTTTGTTTCTATATTCACCTGATATTCACATTGCTTTCATCTTTTCATCTTTAGAAGCTTGGAATTCCAATGTTACTACTTAAAATTAAAAAGTTTTCTGGTTTTCTATCCTTCCAATAAACTAGTGCATCTAGTAAAGCAAGTCGGATAGTTTCTTCAGTCTCAAACTCTAAATACGTCCCTATTCTTTTTACGTCACTAATCGCTGGGAAGGGGGGGTGAGCATATGCATATGAACATCAGGCAAGTATAGTTATAAGAAGTTTTAAGATTAATATTTTTTTTATTTCTATGTTCACATTGCTGATTCTCACACCTTAGAGGCCAGTTAAGGAAGGAGATAGGGCATTTAGTTTTCATAACAATTACATATCACAGACTTACTTTTAGTCTAGGCTTTTGGGTACTTTGAACTCCAAATAATATTTCAAAAATTACTTCATCTCATAATTACTCATTTATATAAAAAATAAGAGTAATCACTTTGAATACCATCAGCACTAGAGTAGAAAGATAAGATTGATTCAAATGACATTAGTGTACGAAAAGATCAAAGTACTATTAATTTATTAAGTATACATATAATTTTACAAAAAAACAATCAAATGAATTTGATAAGGTTACTAAACCTCAGCTCAAAAGTGTAATTCTACCAGATTAACCAATCAAATTCACCTTCTATCTAACCATGTGATCTGGGATGTTATTGAAGTGTTAATAAAACTCTTTCCATGCAAACAATTTTAGCAAAATTTTAGATATAGCTCTACTTGTTATATCCTGAAGCCTATTTTTCAAATTGCTCATTTGATTTGGATCCAATTTTTTTTTCTTATTATTAAAATTACTAAAACTTGGACAGGTGCCGTGTGTATATTACTACAAAACAAATTAGACACATTACCCATAATGTATGTGGAATCATCCAAAAAATATTGAGCGGCTTTTACCGATCAAGGAAAACTATCCCTTAAATAAGGAGTAATGTCGACATTCTAAGCATCCAGAGAGGAAAGCAATATGAACTTTAGGAGGTTCATAGAAATAATCAGTTCACAGTACACTTTTTACAAAAACGGGGTTTCACATACTGGTACTTAGTACTTAGGAGACACCTGTATTGTCCAAAGCAAAAGAATGTCTGGAAAAAATTACAAATTCGTAGATAATTTGTATTTTCCCTAACTAATACAAACCTTGTGTTATTTATAAATGGATATTCTTTTGGCAAAGCTGGAAGGTAGCCAATTAGATTTTTTGGTGCGAGGTGGCAACCCCACCCAGAGACTGGGTGGGGGGTGGCTTGGGGTACCAGCCACCTGTATATATACTCATGGAGTGGTGAGCTAATCACTTTTTCTCTTTGGCTTGTAGAGAGCAGTTGTCTCCTCTCCTCCTCAAGGAGACAAACATTATTAGGATGCCCAGCCTAGTCAGGGAGACTTGATCTTTCTATTATTGAGATCGAATCTTTTCTAAATAAGAGAATAGGTAAGAGTGATAAAAATCCAAAATATTTGACCAAACTTCTAAATAAGGCAATTCTTCTGTATTGGAATAAGAAGAATAAATAATACTGTACCTTTGAACCAATCTAAATCTTCTTCCTTTTTGGACGGTGAACACGATGACTCGGCAACTCTAGCCAAGATACCTAAAACAGCTCCTGACTGTTCAGGCTTCATCAGATATTCAGTAACTTTCTTGTGCAAATCTGGCTGATTTAAAAGGCATTTCTGAAGAAACTCTGCCAGCTGGTAAAGAGGATAAGATTCCTCTTTCTTTTCTCGAAATTTCATGTAAAGTTTAACTCCATTCTCAAGAACCTCAAAATATTCTTCATCAACTTCAGTATCATCATCCAAAGTTATAAAAAGGTCTTCCTCCTGAAAGCGAGAAAAGAAAATAGATGTCAGCATTCATGCCAATACAAATTTAATATTATCCTAAAATAAGCTATATTAATATACCCTTACTGTTTAAATAAAACAATGCTAATAAGTCTTCATTGGTTAAAAAATCCAAGGTAAAAAGAAAATTCATGTACAGTTTATAGATGAACACATTTTAAATATCTCATACTACTATATACAAAATTTGATTTATTTAATTGCCATGCTTCTGTACTTCACAGAATAGAATGACCAAAACACCAAATTTTTCAACAGAAATTAATTACAGTACAGTATTTTAATACATACCTAGAATTCATGCGTTACTCACTCTTTGACTAAAATAAAAATGAAAAATTTGACATAGGTGAAAACCATTGTTCCGGCTGGAAAGTGTGCTGGTGCTGGTATATAGAATGGTGGTGTACACATGTCCCCTCCCACGTGCTACCATTTTGACTTTTCATTCATTTTTTAGAATAACTGTGTAAAAAATACCAGCCACTTTAAGTGGGGAATCGAGTGGGAACTTGCATGCATTCCAGTAAGTTTTTAAGATATGTCTACTAATAATTCTATACTTCTAAAAACAAATCTTACCTTTGACTTAAATTTGAGAGCAATCAAACAATGGCTGAACAACAGTAGCTGTTACACCAACTTCACAGCTGATAACCAATCAGCCCTTGGATATGCTGCATAAAAGCAAGAGGAGTAGCATAAACGATACCCATGTTAGCCTACTATACGGTGCTGGAGATCAATCTGAGACAGACATTTGTTTCAAGAATCTGACTCTGCTAGTTAGTCCTGAAACAAGTTTGATTATACGGGGGAATTTAATGTATCAGTGAGCATCTGTTCATTGTTTCTCTGGTTGATAGCTGAGAGGATACCCGCCAAGACAAAAACACATAACTCACAATCATCTAGCCGTAAGTTCAGCCACGGTCAGTGATTTATTTCAACCTCTAGGCTGCTTAACATGACATGCATGAGCTCAGGTATTCTTACCTCACCATTAATCACTATATAATTCCTTTCTAGAGAAAATAAAAATATCAAACTGCAAAATATGTTATTTTTATTAGTAAAATAAATTTTTGAATATACTTACCCGATAATCATGTAGCTGTCAACTCCGTTGCCCGACAGAATTCTATGGAGGGATACGCCAGCTATCACAATACTAGAAGGGGGTGTACTTACCAGCGCCACCTGTGGCCAGGTACTATACAGTGATACCTCGGTAGTCGAACGACTCTATACTCGAACAATTCGGAGTTCGACCAAAATTTTCGAGAAATTTTTGCTGCGGTGCTCGACCAAAAATTCGGTACTCGACCAGCCGAACACGTGACGACCGCATGGGCTTTGTGATGATCGCGCCATCTCGGCCACTCTCGCTTGTTCGGGAAGCATCAGTTCTCTCGAGAGCGTCACTCAGACAACGCGCGATCAGCATTCGTTGTGATTTAGTGATTTTCAGTGCTTTTAATTGCTTTTTTAGCTTTCATAATGAGTCCCAAGAAAGTAATGAGTGTTAAGGGGAAGGAGAAGAGGAAAACAGTGCGAACAACGATCGAGTTGAAGAAGGAAATTATAGCGAAATATGAGAATGGTGTACGAGTGTCCGATTTAGCGGTAGAATACGGAATGGCGAAGTCGACCATTTCTACGTTTTTAAAGCATAAAGAAATGATTAAGAAGGCGAATGTTGCAACGGGAGTTACGGCGGTAACTAAGCAAAGGCCACAAGTGATTGAGGAGATGGAAAAGTTGCTTTTAATATTTATTAAAGAAAAACAGTTGGCCGGGGAAAGTGTTAGTGAAGCGTTCATTTGTGAAAAAGCGTTGCATATCTATGAAGAATTAGTGAAGAAAAGTCCGAGTACCAGTGAAAGTGATTCATTTACATTTAAAGCGAGCAGGGGTTGGTTTGAAAAGTTTCGTAATAGAACAGGTATTCATCGTGTTACTAGGCATGGGGAGGCAGCTAGTTCGGATCAAATTGCAGCCGATAAATACGTGGGGGAATTCGATCGGTACATAAATGAACAAAATTTGATCGCACAACAAGTCTTTAATTGTGATGAGACTGGGTTATTTTGGAAGAAAATGCCAGCCAATACGTACATTACCAAGGACGAGACGAAGATGCCAGGTCACAAGCCAATGAAAGATAGGCTAACATTGTTGCTGTGTGCAAATGCAAGTGGCGATTGCAAGATCAAACCCTTGTTAGTGTACCACTCGGACAACCCCCGGGTGTTCAAACGAAATAATATTTGTAAAAGTGCACTACCAGTTATGTGGCGCTCGAACACTAAATCTTGGGTCACAAGACAATTCTTTACTGAGTGGATAAACGAAGTGTTTGCCCCCCAGGTTAAGGCTTACCTCATTGAAAAGAGCTTGCCAATGAAATGTCTTCTGGTTATGGACAATGCTCCTGCACATCCTCCAGGTCTCGAGGATGACTTGAAAGAAGAATACAGCTTTATCAAAATCAAATTCTTGCCCCCCAATACTACTCCCATACTCCAGCCCATGGACCAACAGGTCATTTCAAACTTCAAAAAACTCTATACCAAGGCCCTTTTCAGAAAGTGTTTTGAAGTGACCAGTGACACGAAGTTGACCCTAAAGGAATTCTGGAAGGAACACTTCAGCATCCTCAACTCTGTTAACATGATTGACCAAGCTTGGCGAGGTGTGACCTATAGGACATTGAACTCTGCCTGGCGTAAGCTGTGGCCATCATGTGTCACAGAGAGGGAGTTTGAAGGTTTCCAACCAGAGGCGGGTCCAAGCACTGCTACCCCTGTAATTTCTGATGACACTGATGTCGTTGAGGAAATTGTTGTCATGGGCAGGAGTTTGGGGCTTGAGGTCGACAAGGATGATATTGATGAGCTTGTAGAAAGCCATTCTACCGAGTTGACTGTGGAGGAATTGTTGCACCTGCAACAACAACAGCAGCAGGATCTGATTGTGGAGCAGGAATCTTCAGAAGAGGATGAGGTAAGGGAGGATGTTCCAAGTTCTCTCATCAATGAAATTTGTTCCAAGTGGGCAGATGTGCAGGCTTTTGCTGAAAAATACCACCCAGAAATTGCAGTAGCAAACCGGGCAGTGCATATGTTTAATGATAGTGTCATGTATCATTTTCGAAGAATACTGCAGAGGAGGAAGAAACAATTAACAATAGACCAGTTTTTCACAAAAGAAAAGAAAGCTGCTACATCAAAGCCTGTTTCTCCTCCAAAGAAGAGACAAAGAAGAGAAGAAACCCCTGAAATAGATCTGCCCACCCTTTCATTGGAGAGAGAAACAACTCCTGAAGGAGAACTACCCCGCCACATCATGGAAGGGGACTCTCCTTCCAAGCAGTAACCTCCCCCTTCCATCCTCTCCACATCCATCCCTGTATGCCATCGAACCGCTGCTCAAAGGTATGTTCACTACAGTACAGAAAATGGTTTAAAATTGTTTTATTTTAGTACAGTAAATGGTTTAAAATTGTTTTATAGGATTTTCTGACCAATTTCATACACATTTAGATAATTATTGTTGTTTAGGTACACGTTTTATTAATATTTTGGGCCTGTTCGAGTGCTTGGGAACGGAATAGAATATATACCATTATTTCTTATGGGGAAAAAAAATTCGGTACTCGAACAAATCGGAGGTCGAACACGGATCTCGAACGGATTATGGTCGAGTACCGAGGTATCACTGTAGTACTTCTTGTTGACACCTCCTCAATTTTTCCTCGGTCCACTGGTTCTCTATGGGGAGGAAGGGAGGGTCAATTAAATCATGATTATCGGGTAAGTATATTCAAAAATTTATTTTACTAATAAAAATAACATTTTTCAATATTAAACTTACCCGATAATCATGTAGCTGATTCACACCCAGGGGGGTGGGTGAAAACCAGTGTACAAGATTAAAGGATAGCTAAGTATCCCATATTTCATATAACAGTTATCTCAAATAACAATGAAATAATAAGTACCTGGTAAGGAAGTCGAATTGAACCGTTACTCTGCCTCTTTTTTAAGTTCGTCTTCCTTACTGAGCGCAGCGTTCCTCTTGGAGGCTGAATCAACTCAAAGGTGCTAAAGTATATAGGGCTGCAACCCCTACTAAAGGACCTCTACACAACCTCTAACCCAGGCGCTTCTCAAGAATGAATTGACCACCCGCCAAATCAAAAGGATGCGGAAGGCTTCTTAGCCTACCGTAACAACCATAAAAACAACAATAAAAGCATTCAAGAGAAAGGTTAAAAAAGGTTATGGGATTAAGGGAATGTAGTGGCTGAGCCCTCACCTACTACTGCACTCGCTGCTACGAATGGTCCCAGGGTGTAGCAGTTCTCGTAAAGAGACTGGACATCTTTAAGATAAAATGATGCAAACACTGACTTGCTCCTCCAATAGGTTGCATCCATTATGCTCTGCAGAGAACGGTTTTTATTAAAGGCCATCGAAGTAGCTACGGCTCTTACTTCGTGGGTCCTTACCTTCAGCAACGCAAGGTCTTCCTCCTTTAAGTGAGAATGGGCTTCTCTAATCAGAAGCCTTATATAATACGAAACCCCGTTCTTGGACATGGGCCTCGAAGGTTTCTTGATGGCACACCATAAGGCTTCTGACTGTCCTCGAATAGGTTTAGACCTATTAAGATAATACTTGAGAGCTCTGACAGGGCAAAGAACTCTCTCTAGTTCGTTACCTACCATGTTGGAGAGGCTAGGTATTTCAAACGATCTAGGCCAAGGACGTGAAGGAAGTTCGTTCTTTGCTAGGAATCCGAGCTGAAAAGAACATGTTGCAGATTCGGTCGTGAAACCAATGTTCTTGCTGAAGGCATGAACCTCACTGACTCTCTTAGCTGTTGCAAGGCAGACGAGAAAAAGAGTCTTGAGGGTAAGGTCCTTGAAGGAAGCTGACTGGAGAGGTTCGAACCTAGGTGACATAAGGAACCTTAAGACTACGTCTAGGTTCCAGCCTGGAGTGGATAGACGACGCTCTTTAGAAGTCTCAAAAGACTTAAGGATGTCTTGAAGGTCCTTGTTGGAAGAAAGGTCCAAACCTCTGTGGCGGAGAACTGAAGCCAACATACTCCTGTACCCTTTAATCGTAGGGGCTGAAAGGGATCTCTCGTTCCTAAGATGTAATAGGAAGTCAGCTATTTGGGTCACAGAGGTATTGGTAGAGGATACTGAATTGGCTCTACACCAGCTCCGGAAGACTTCCCACTTAGATTGGTAGACTCTACGAGTGGAAACCCTTCTTGCTCTGGCAATCGCACTGGCTGCCTCCTTCGAAAAGCCTCTAGCTCTAGCGAATCTTTCGACAGTCTGAAGGCAGTCAGCCGAAGAGCGTGGAGGTTTGGGTGCAACCTGTCTACATGAGGTTGACGTAGAAGGTCCACTCTTAGAGGTAGAGTCCTGGGGATGTCGACTAGCCATTGAAGTACCTCTGTGAACCATTCTCTTGCAGGCCAAAGGGGAGCAACCAGCGTCAGCCGTGTCCCTTCGTGCGAGATGAATTTCTGCAGGACTTTGTTGATTATCTTGAACGGTGGGAATGCGTAAAGGTCGAGATGGGACCAGTTCAGCAGAAAAGCATCCACATGAACTGCTGCAGGGTCTGGAACTGGGGAACAGTACAGCGGAAGTCTCTTGGTCATGGAGGTGGCAAACAGATCTATGGTAGGTTGACCCCACAAGGTCCAAAGTCTGTTGCACACACTCTTGTGGAGGGTCCATTCCGTGGGAATGACCTGATTCCTTCTGCTTAGACGATCTGCTGAAACGTTCATGTTGCCCTGAATGAACCTCGTGACCAAAGTGAGGTTTTGACTTCTTGACCAAATGAGGAGGTCCCTTGCGATCTCGTATAGGCTCCTCGAATGGGTCCCTCCTTGCTTGGAGATGTAAGCCAAGGCTGTGGTGTTGTCTGAGTTCACCTCCACCACTTTGCCTAGCAGGAGGGACTTGAAGTTCAGCAGGGCTAAATGAACTGCTAGTAGCTCCTTGCAGTTGATGTGGAGCGTTCCCTGTTCCTCGTTCCACGTTCCCGAGCATTCCCGTCCGTTCAAGGTCGCACCCCAGCCCGAGTCCGATGCATCTGAGAAGAGATGAAGATTGGGGGTCTGAATAGCCAACGATAGGCCCTCCCTGAGAAGGAGATTGTTCTTCCACCACAAGAGAGTGGTCTTCATCTCTTTGGTGACTGGGATAGAGACTGCTTCGAGAGTCAAACCCTTGTCCCAATGAGCTGCAAGATGGAATTGAAGAGGGCGGAGGTGGAGTCTCCCTAGCTCGACGAACAGGGCCAGTGATGAAAGGGTCCCTGTGAGACTCATCCACTGTCTCACCGAGCAACTGCTCCTCTTCAGCATGCTCATGATGCAATCTAGGGCTTGGCTTATCCTGGGGGCCGATGGAAAAGCCCGAAAATCCTGACTCCGAATCTCCATTCCCAGGTACACAATGGATTGGGAGGGAATGAGCTGAGACTTTTCTATGTTGACTAACAGACCCAGTTCTCTGATTAAGTCCAAAGTCCAGTTGAGACTCTCCAGACAGCGACGACTCGTGGAGGCTCTCAACAGCCAGTCGTCTAAGTAGAGGGAGGCTCTGATGTCCGATAAGTGGAGGAATTTTGCTATATTCCTCATCAGATGCGTGAACACCATAGGAGCTGTGCTTAGGCCAAAACACAGGGCTTGGAATTGGTAGACAACCTTTCCAAAAACGAATCTCAGGAAAGGTTGGGAGTCTGGATGAATAGGAACGTGAAAGTAGGCATCTTTCAAGTCCAACGAGACCATCCAGTCCTCCTGCCTGACCGCTGCTAGGACCGACTTCGTCGTCTCCATCGTGAACGTCTGCTTGGTGACATACGCATTGAGCGCGCTGACGTCCAGCACCGGTCTCCAACCTCCTGTCTTCTTGGCCACCAGAAAGAGACGGTTGTAGAAGCCCGGGGATTGATGGTCCCGGACTATAACCACTGCCTTCTTCTGCACAAGTAGCGACACCTCCTGGTGCAACGCTAGCCTCTTGTCCTCTTCTTTGTAGTTGGGAGAGAGGTTGATGGGAGATGTGGTCAGAGGGGGTTTGAGGCAGAATGGAATCCTGTAACCCTCCCTCAGCCAACTGACAGACTGGGCGTCTGCACCTCTCTTTTCCCAGGCTTGCCAGAAGCTCTTGAGTCTGGCTCCTACTGCTGTCTGGAGATGCGGAGAGTCAGTTTTTTCCTTTAGAGGCCTTGGAACCTTTCCTAGACTTGCTCCTGGAAGAGTCTGGACGGGAGCTTCCTCGGCTGGGGGCTCTACCACGAAAGGGCGGTATGAACCTCGTAGCAGGAGTATCAGCCACTGGGGTGCGATAAGTCCTGGGGACTGAGGTAGCAACCTTAGTCTTACGAGCCGATGAGGCTACAAGATCATGTGTGTCCTTTTGTATCAGGGCAGCAGACAAGTCCTTAACCAGCTCTTCGGGGAAGAGGAACTTCGAGAGCGGAGCGAAAAGGAGTTGAGACCTTTGACAAGGTGTAATGCTGGAGGAAAGGAAGGTACAAAGCTGTTCCCTTTTCTTAAGAACCCCTGATACAAACATTGACGCAAGCTCGCCAGATCCATCTCTAATGGCCTTATCCATGCAGGACATTAATAGCATGGCAGAATCCTTGTCCGCAGGGGAGGTCTTCTTGCTGAGGGCCCCCAGGCACCAGTCTAGGAAGTTGAACATCTCAAATGCTCTAAAAACACCCTTCAGGAAGTGATCAAGGTCTGAGAAGGTCCAGCAAACCTTAGAGCGCCTCACTGCAGTTCTACGAGGCGAGTCTACCAGACTTGAGAAGTCAGCCTGGGCAGAGGCAGGTACTCCCAAGCCTGGTTCCTCTCCTGTGGCATACCAAACGCCCGCTTTAGAAGTGAGCTTAGTCGGAGGAAACATGAACGAAGTCTTGCCAAGGTGTTGCTTGGTCTGCAACCACTCCCCTAAGATCCTTAACGCTCTCTTAGAGGACCTTGCTAGGACTAGCTTAGTATAGGTAGACTTAGCTGGCTGCATGCCCAGCGAAAACTCAGATGGTGGAGAGCGGGGAGTAGCAGAGACAAAGTGGTCTGGGTATACCTCCCTAAACAGAGCCAAGACCTTACGAAAGTCAATAGAAGGCGGAGAAGACTTGGATTCATCCACGTCTGATGAGGGATCCAGGTGTGCCGCCTCATCATCAGACGCCTCATCACCAGAGTGTAGCGAAGAGATCGGAAAGGTATGCTGAACAGCAGAGTCAGAACGAGCTGGAACAACAATATTAGTGGTTTCCTCTTCAAGAATCTGTTGAGGGAACACCTGAGGCTCAGACTGCAAAGGCTGAACAAAAGAAGAAGCAGAAGGTAGGCGCATGGGTGGAGGAGGCTGACTCCTGGCATGAGTGGCTGAACTCAAGGGTTGCGCTTGCTGAGTGGTTGGCGGAAGCGGAGTAGCAAGTTCCTGTTCCTGCGGTGTGAGCGGAGAGCGATGAGGTAGAGGCTGCGCAGAACGTAGTAAATGTCTCGCGAGTTGAGGCTCCTGAGGCGCAAGGCTAAGGTGTTGTGGTGCTTGCCTTGCGGAGGGTTGAGCTCGCTGCAGCGAGAGCTGAGGAGACTGACTCATGGATGGGAGAGGTTGTTGTACCTCAACCGAGTGTTGCATCACTGGTGGAGCAGCAAGTGGAAGCGGAGGAAGAGAGGTATAAGCCTCCTGATCCCATTGCTGAGGTTGCCTTAAGGAAGGCGGAGGCTGTACACCACTGGGAACAGTAAACTCAGAACGTGGCTCAACATCGTACGCCTGGCAGGCGGTACTGCGGTCAGGCGGAGCGAGCGCAGGCGGAGCGAGTGCAGGCGGAGGCGCAACCTTCTCAGCCCGACACTCACGCATCAAGACCGAAAGCTGTGCCTGCATGGACTGCAGTAGAGTCAACTTGGGGTCGGCAGACACTACGGTCTGCTGAGGCAAAGCCTTAACAGCAGAGATCTGTTGCGGCAGAACCTTACTCCTCTTGGGCGGAGTGCAGTCGACTGATGACTGCGGCGAGTCAGAGCTGAGCCAATGACTGCAGCCCGGTTGAGCACTCGCGGACTGGACTCTGCGTTTGAGTGGTCTAGAGACCTGAGTCCAGCGTTTCTTCCCTGACAATTGATCAGCGGACGAGTAAAAGACGGGCTCAATCGTCTGCAGGTGGGAGTGACGGTCTCTGGAAGACACGCCCGCAACCACCGAGGATACTTCTGTGCGCCGATCAAGGCCTGCCGAACCCTTTTGCCCTTCGACATTGCTTCTCCCCTGGGCTTGGGAGCTTGCAAGAGGTCCCGGACTGGGAGGACGACTGGCACGCACAGAAGTATCCTCACGCACCACACTGACACTGACACTAGCACTTGGCACTGCACTGACACTAGCACTCGTCACAGCACTGGCACTAATTCCACCCACTGCACTCTTGACCTTAAGTTCCTTGACTTCGGCCATAAGAGACTTATGATCACTTACCACTGACTCTACTTTATCGCCTAAGGCCTGAATAGCACGCAAAACAACAGACATATCAGGCTGAGGGCAAATAGTAGGTTCGGGGGTAGCCACTACAGGGGTAGGAAAAGGTAGGGGATCATGAGGTGAGGAAAAAAGTGAAGAGTGAGAAGAACTCCTCCTAACTCTGCCTCTCTCTAACTTAGTTGAATACTTCAAAAGACGGACAAAATCAAGTTCCGAAAGTCCGGCACATTCCTCACATCGATTTTCTAACTGACAGGGCCTATCCCTACAGTCAGAACAAGCGGTGTGAGGATCTACCGAGGCCTTCGGAATACGCCTATTACAAGACCTACATCGCCTATGGGTGGGGGCTTGTGAAATGTCAGACATCTTGAATCCAAAGAGTTAGCCAAGTGGGGTTTCAAAATCAAGCAAAAGATCGTTAACCGTTAATCAGGACTATATAAAAGCTATCTAAGCTAATATAAGAAGGTTTCCAGTAAAGCGACAGCCGAAATCAAAGAGAAATACTTCACCAAAAGCCGTGAAAATACTCCAAGAACATAAGCGTATCCCAGAACGTCTTGCCGGAAGCACGACAGAGGAAAAATTGAGGAGGTGTCAACAAGAAGTACTATAGTACCTGGCCACAGGTGGCGCTGGTAAGTACACCCCCTTCTAGTATTGTGATAGCTGGCGTATCCCTCCATAGAATTCTGTCGGGCAACGGAGTTGACAGCTACATGATTATCGGGTAAGTTTAATATTGAAAAATTGAACATTAGTGGCATGACATAATGGAGTGTATAAAGAGGCCTGGCATATGTACAAAGTACCTATATCAATACTTGTATATTAACAACCATTCTCATTCCGGATTGTCAAAAGATTTTTCTTGCCAGAAAATTGAGTTGTACCCATACGTAAGTTAATGAGCATCTGCAGACTAAAGACTCACCTGTTGATCACCCAAAAATAAGAGCATGCACCACTAGGAATTAAGGTACAGTACTTGCAAATTCTTTTTCACCGTTAAGGATATGGAAATTTAGGTAAGGTTAAGGGGAGGTATCTTAGATTAGTACAGTATATGTATATCCCTTTATTTTCTTACAACTCCATCTGTTCACATGATATTTTTATATTTCCCTAGTGAGATAAACTATGACTTTCATGTGTTTTGAATAGTTTTGACAATTATTCGTGTTGGAAATTGTAAAGTTGCCCTCATTACAAAACAATCAACTTCTAACATCAATGAACATAAGAATCATGTGAAACACATGAAAATGTTTCTGAAAATCTGGAAAACCTTTTCACTATGGTTATGACGTGCGGTGTAACGATAAATATCTACATCCTGTAATTCTACCAGGCTAGTAAGTGATGTTGCAGTGGCTTCAAATTGATTACCCATTCTACAATAAACAGTAGTATTGTGAAAATTGTCCTGATTTACCCGAGTAACTTGCTTAGAGGCAACTGCATTGCTGTAATAGTGAAGCTAGATCATTTTTATGTTATATCATAATTCTTAATGCTTATATTCCATACATTTCCTATGGCTATATCCATATTATTAAGAGGAACCACCAAGATTATCCTGGTCATAGTCATAATTCTACCTTTACGCCATGTTAACTGGAGGAGTTTTGATGCCATAACAAATTGAATTTGTATGTCATAGTACACTTAGGATCTAAAGCAATGGCCTGCAAAGTTAGGTTAGGAAGAGTAAGTTAATAAGCATTTGTCTTTCGACACTTTTTGTTTATCTCCCTATCAAGCCCATAAGGTACGACAAACTTAAAACAAGAGAAGTCAGCTTTGTGAGCCCAAACCCACATAACAGCAGTCCCCAGAAAATAAAGCACATATTAACTGTAGTACTCTCGAAAAAACCATTAATCAGCGGGGAGATCTAAAAGCCCAATAATGGCAGGAGTTGCTGCAAGCGGCAACAAGACTTCCCGGTGGTGGATGCCATCGCTTCGCTGAGGAAAGCAACGGAGTACGAACATAAGGGTTGTCCATGGGTCACGAGAGCTCTATCAGTGCATTACCTCCAGAGCAGCAATCACTCTTACACTACCGCCCTCCAGAGGAGAATGAGCAACAGTCAAAATGGAAGGATCGACTCAACGTAGAAGGAAGTCAGGGTTTCTTTATCTTCGAGGAAGACCCCGAAGGAGAAAAATGATATTTTAACTATAAAATAAATTTTTGAATATACTTACCCGGTGAATATATAATAGCTGCTACTCAGCGGCTCGACAGAAAACACACTCAAAAAACTCGCGAGCGATCGCTATGAAGGTTGCGGGTGTGCCCACCAGCGCCAACTATCGGCCAGATACCACTCTTGCATGTAAACAAACCCTTCAATTCTTCTCGTCCCGCTGCGTCTCTATTGGGGAGGAAGGGAGGGCCTTTAATTTATATATTCACCGGGTAAGTATATTCAAAAATTTATTTTATAATTAAAATATCATTTTTAAATATTTAACTTAGCCGGTGAATATATAATAGCTGATTCACACCCAAGGCGGTGGGTAGAGACCAGAGTTAATTAAGTTTACAGCGTATAAGCCAAGAGTTTTTGACAGTTATCAATATAACAAAACCAAAATATATAGGTACCTGGTAATACTTAGACGATTACTCTGCCTTGTAAGTCTGTCTTCCTCACGAAGCCCAGCGATCCTCTTAGGATGCTGAAAGACTCCCAGGAGCTGAAGTATAAAGGGTTGCAACCCATACTAACAGGACCTCATCAAACCCCTAATCTGGGCGCTCTCAAGAAATGACTTTGACCACCCGCCAAATCAACCAGGATGCGAAAGGCTTCTTAGCCTTCCGTACAACCCATAAAACAATATTAAAAACATTTCAAGAGACAGATTAAAAAGGATATTGGAATTAGGGAAGTGTAGTGGTAGAACCCTCACCCACTACTGCACTCGCTGCTACGAATGGACCCAGTGTGTAGCAGTCCTCGTAAAGAGTCTGGACATCTTTTAAGTAAAATGACGCGAACACTGACTTGCTTCTCCAAAAAGTCGCGTCCATAATACTTTGCAGAGATTTATTTTGCTTGAAGGCCACGGAGGTTGCTATAGCTCTAACTTCGTGCGTCTTAACCTTAAGCAAACATCGGTCTTTCTCATTCAAGTGAGAATGAGCTTCTCGTATTAAAAAATCTGATAAAATATGACAAAGCATTCTTTGACATAGGCAATGATGGTTTCTTAACTGAGCACCATAATGCCTCAGATTTACCTCGTAATGACTTAGTACGAGCTAAATAGAACTTAAGAGCTCTAACAGGACATAATACTCTTTCCAGTTCGTTGCCTACGATCTCTGATAAGCAAGGAATATCAAAAGATTTAGGCCAAGGACGAGAAGGCAGTTCATTTTTTGGCCAGGAAACCAAGTTGAAGTGAACAAGTGGCTTCTTCTGTAGAAAAAACCGATGTTCTTACTGAAGGCATGAAGTTCACTGACCCTTTTAGCCGAAGCCAAGCACACTAGGAAAAGTGTCTTGAGGGTGAGATCCTTCAGGGAGGCTGAATGTAATGGCTCAAACCTGTCTGACATGAGGAACCTTATGACCACGTCTAAGTTCCATCCAGGAGTTGCCAAACGACGTTCCTTAGAGGTCTCGAAAGACTTAAGGAGATCTTGGAGATCTTTATTGTTGGAAAGATCTAAGCCTCTATGTCGAAAGACCGAAGCCAACATGCTCCTGTAGTCCTTAATCGTGGGAGCTGAAAGGGAGCGAACCTTTCTCAGATGTAAAAGAAAATCTGCGATTTGGGCTACAGAGGTACTGGACGAGGACACAAATGCTGACTTGCACCAGTCTCGAAAGACTTCCCACTTCGACTGGTATACTCTAATGGAAGAAGCTCTCCTCGCTCTTGCAATCGCACTGGCTGCCTCCTTCGAAAAGCCTCGAGCTCTTGAGAGTCTTTCGATAGTCTGAAGGAAGTCAGACGAAGAGCGGGGAGGCTTTGATGGACATTCTTTACGTGGGGCTGACGTAACAGATCTACCCTTAGAGGAAGACTTCTTGGAAAGTCTACCAGCCATTGAAGTACCTCGGTGAACCACTCTCTCGCGGGCCAGTGGGTAGCAACCAACGTCAACCTTGTCCCTTCGTGAGAGGCGAACTTCTGCAGTACCTTGTTGACTATCTTGAATGGTGGGAATGCATATAAGTCCAGAAGAGACCAATCCAGTAGAAACGCGTCTATGTGGATTGCTTCTGTATCTAGGACTGGAGAGCAATAGATTGGTAACCTTTTGGTCAACGAGGAGGCAAAGAGGTCTATGGTGGGTTGACCCCAAGTAGCCCAAAGACTCTTGCCCACGTCCTTGTGGAGGGTCCATTCCGTGGGTATCACCTGACCCCTCCGACTGAGACAGTCTGCCAAGACGTTCAAGTCCCCCTGGATGAATCTCGTCAACAGGGAGATGCCTCGATTTCTTGACCATAAGAGAAGGTCCCTTGCGATCTCGAGCAGCGTGAAGGAGTGTGTGCCTCCTTGCTTGGAGATGTACGCCAAAGTTGTGGTGTTGTCTGAGTTGACCTCTACCACTTAGTTTCGAAGAAGCTTTCGAATATCATCAAGGCCAAGTGGACTGCTAATAGCTCCTTGCCGTTGATGTGCATGCTCTTCTGACTTGAGGTCCACAGACCCGACATTCCCAACCGTCCAGGGTCGCACCCCAACCCAAATCCGACGCGTCTGAGAACAACACGTGGTTTGGGTTCTTGACTGCTAGGGATAGTCCCTCTCTCAGACTGATATTGCTGTCCCACCATTTCAGGCATGCCTTTACTGGTTCGGAGACTGGGAATGATACCGTCTCTAACGTCTTGTCCTAGTTCCAGTGAGAGGCTAGATGGAACCGGAGAGGCAGAAGGTGTAGTCTCCCTAGTGAGACAAACTGCTCCAGGGATGAGAGAGTCCCTACAAGACTGTTCCAACTCCTGACTGAACAAACGTTTTCTTTTCAGCATTAGTTGGACTTCGAGCAGGGCTTGTTCTATTCGGTGGCAGACGGAAAAGCCCGAAAAAAACTGGACTGCGAATCTCCATCCCCAAATATAGAATAATCTGGGATGGGATCAGTTGGGACTTTTAGGTTGACCAAAAGTCCTAACTCCCTGGCCAGACTCAACGTCCAATGTAGATCCTGCAGACAGCGAAGACTGGACGATGCTCTGAGAAGCCAGTCGTCCAAGTACAGGGAGGCTCGGATCCCCGATAGATGGAGGGATTTTGCCACATTCCTCATGAGCCTCGTAAACACGAGAGGAGCAGGAATGAGGCCAAAGCACAGGGCTCGAAACTGGAACCCCACATTCCTGTAAACAAACCTCAGAAACGGTTGGGAATCCGGGTGTATAGGAATGTGGAAGTATGCCTCCTGAAGGTCGAGAGAGACCATCCAGTCGCCTTCCATTAATGCTGTCAAGACAGCCTGGTAGACTTCATCGTGAAGTTTGTCTTGACAATGAACACATTGAGCGCACTTGCCTCTTACGTACTCCTGCAGTGAACATGGCTGCCAGATCATTGGAGCCATCCCTGAGGGACTTGTTCCTGCAGAGAACGTGGCTGTCAGATCATTGGAGCCATCCCTGAAAGCCTTGTTTATGCATGACATAATTGTACAGCAAAACTTCAAACGCTCGAATATAGCTCTGAAGTCGACCATAAAATCTTGGAGCGTCTCATGGCCAGGCGCCAGGGAGAGTCTATGAGGTTTGAGAAGTCTATCTGGGCAGAGGCAGGAACTCCCAAGCCGAGAACTTCTCTCGTGCCATATCAGACTCTCGCTCTATAAGCCAGCTTAAAAGTAGGGAAAGCAAAGGCTGTCTCCCCCAAACTCCTCCTGGTGATAAACCAGTCGCCTAGCAAACGTAAAGCTCTCTTAGAAGAGCGACAGAGCACTAGCTTATAAAACAACGGCTTCGAAGTAGCTAGGCCTAGTGTAAACTCTGACGTTTAGGCGAACGAGGAGCAGCAGTTACAAAAAGATCCGGACAAAGATCCTTAAAAATCAGCATGATTTATTTAAAGTCCATAGAGGGCTAAGCAGCTTTAGGCTCCTCTCCGTCTGACAGAGTCCTCAAGGGAATATCAGTAGGAGGGGGAACAGCAACTTCCTCATCTGAAGGAACCTTGTCCGACAATAGCCGAGTCTCAAGCAAGGGAGAGACCTACCGTGGTGGCAATGCTTTACAAGCAGAGTCCACACGCACTGGTGCATTAGTAGCGGACCAGGACGCAACGTCATGTAACTGCTTAACAGTCTGTGAACTGTCAACAACAACAGGTGCGGGAGGACGCTCGGCGTCCACTCGAGACTGCTTTGACTGCCTAGTCTGAGCAGTCAAAACAACTCTAGACTGCGGTAGTTGACGCTCAGCGTCAAAACAAGTCAACTCCGCTGGTTGGCGAACGTCCTGAACGTCAACAGGAGCATTAGGAAGCGGCCTAACGTCCAAATGCGGCTGAAAATCAACACGTGACCGCATCGAGTGAGGCTCTACATATCGTGACTGACGTGACTTAGCTACGCCAACGTCAACAGGACGCACAAAGGTTCGTTTGGGCAGCTGAAGGCCAGGATCTCGATGAGATAAACGGCTAGGATCAACGTGAACCTTATCGGCAGAATAGTCTTCCATAAGAGAGGCAAGCTTATTCTGCATGTCTTGCCGTACAACCCATTTAGGATCAACGGGAATGGTTGCGGTAAGAGACGAGGGTAACGTCTGTGACTGCAAAACCTTGCCTACAAAAAGACTCTCGGAGCCTGTGTTACGCTTTTGTTTAGGCGGCGAGCAGTCTTCCGATGACTGCATAGGGTCAGAGCAATCCTAATAGTTAAAACCAGGACGCTGGACCTGTCCTGAAAGGACTGACTTTCGCTTAAAGGGCCTTGAAACCTTGTTCCACGGTTTCTTATGCGAAAAGCCTTCGGATGACGAGGAGAAAATCGTCTCTCTCGCCTTATGGTAGGGGCGATCTTGGTGAGATACGCCTGATACCATAGAGGGAACGTCTGTTCGCTGATCAAGGCCTCTCGAACCCATAAGTCGTACGACATTACTTCTCCCTGGGGCTTGGGAGCTTGCAAGAGGTCCCGGACTAGGCGAACGACAGGCACGAACAGACGAACCCTCGGTCGCAACACTGATAACACTTTGCGCAATATCACTTTATCACTACGATTTTCTATTTCGCACTTATTTCACTGAAATCGAATTTTTAAACAATTCACATTAGGTATGAATAAAACTGATTTCTACCTAAAGCACGCAATTCTACCCTCATCAAAAGGTTATAATTGCGAAATCAGTCGTATAATGTAAGCACATTAATACAAGCAAAAAACAGTAAACATATTTTAAGATAAAAAGATCAGTGGCTGGGAAAGAGACTAAACACTAGTTCATTCAAAACTACGTTTTCAATCTCTCACCGTACAGTGCCTTGGGACGAGAATAAAAACTAAAAACGTTTTATCCTTTCTCCCCGTACAGAGACTAGGGACGAGAGTAACTCGAGAACAACGTTACTCGCTTGGGACGAGAATAAAGATCGGAACGTTCTCTCTCCTCTCTCTCTCTCCGTCTCTATCTCTCTCTCTCTCTCTCTCTTGATTTCGCACCGAAGAGAAGAGCCCACTTACGTTTCATCAATAAACAGGTTATTTGACCAAAGGAAAAAACTGAAAGGTTTTTCAATTAAAAAGTTCCTTTAAAATAGAATTTAAAACATTTAAGCTTTGAAAGAAGAATGAACAAAACGTCAGAATCGATTTACTCTTTCTGCAAAGTGAAACCGTGATACTCTCTCTCTCTATCGTAACGATAGAGCGCAAACTGCGTAACATAAATAAACTAAACGTTAGTTCATCTTTGAAACAGTACGAAGACTATTCAAAGAAAATCTTTCATAAAATATCTACTAAAAAATATTCATTTAATAAGTTTTAAATCATTTGCTCTGTAAAAGTTATTTACGATTGAAAGGGCTCAACGTTGTTTAACTTCGGTTTCCAAGTTAGGACCGCCTACTCTCAGGAAAGGTCGCATATAAACAAATCATTAAAATTTATCTTGATGTTTATTATAAATGGAAAGCTAATCGAAGAGGCCTAATAAAGGCGGATGAGATATAAAATATATAGAGGAAAATCTATAATTAATTTATAACTTGATAAGATAATTGCTAAAAGCCTATAAACACACTTCCGTACTTAGGGAAGGGTCGGCCATTTAAAAGTCAAAGAAAGTCCAAAAAACAATCCAAAGTCATCAAAAATTAAATCTATCCAAAAACGAGTTCAAGATTTAAGTTGAAGATAAAACACCTGCACTGCGAAAGCTCAAACCAAAATGAAGTACTTCACCAAATATGTTGAGAAAACTCCAGGTTCTACAGCGAGTAATGATACGTCTTGTCGTCAAGGTCGACAGAGAAGTCCTAAACTAGCATATAGTCATATTACTGTGTTGGCTTTCCTTCTGAAATATGGTTTCCCAGTTGTACAATTTTGTGTTTCTCTCATTCTTATAATATGAAAAGTAGGACTTTCTGACATTTAACTGTAACAAAAAGAATAACAACATTTATAAATACATAAATCAACATCTCTTATTTCCTAAAAACAGGAAATGGCTGTATATTTGGCACAACTTAAAAAGCAAGTTCTTTCCCAACAAAGCAACAAATAAACTGAATCGCAAATGACATAATTGAATAGATATCTTTAAATACTATTTTGAAGAACATATTCTAATGCCAGGGACCACTAATAAAGTAGTTACAGAGTTACAGATTTTCATTAAAAATGTTATTTTCATTAGTAAAATAAATTTTTGAATATACTTACCCGATAATCATGTAGCTGTCAACTCCGTTGCCCGACAGAATTCTACGGAAGGGATACGCCAGCGATCGCTATACAAGAGGGGGGTGTACTCACCAGCGCCACCTGTGGCCAGGTACTGCAGTACTTCTTGTTGACACCACCTCAATTTTTCCTCGGTCCACTGGTTCTCTATGGGGAGGAAGGGTGGGTCAATTAAATCATGATTATCGGGTAAGTATATTCAAAAATTTATTTTACTAATGAAAATAACATTTTTCAATATTAATCTTACCCGATAATCATGTAGCTGATTCACACCCAGGGAGGTGGGTGAAAACCAGTGTAGGCTACATGTATATCAAGAAGCTAAGTATCCCGTATTTCATATTATCAGTTATTCAAAATAACAATGAAATTATAAGTACCTGGTAAGGAAGTCGACTTGAACCATTACTCTGCCTTTAATAAGTTCGTCTTCCTTACTGAGCGCAGCGTTCCTCTTAGGAGGCTGAACAACTCTAAGGTGCTGAAGTATCAAGGGCTGCAACCCATACTAAAGGACCTCTACACAACCTCTAACCTAGGCGCTTCTCAAGAACGAATTGACCACCCGCCAAATCAACTAGGATGCGGAAGGCTTCTTAGCCTACCGTAACAACCCAAAAACAACAATAAAAGCATTCAAGAGAAAGGTTAAAAAAGGTTATGGGATTAAGGGAATGTAGTGGCTGAGCCCTCACCTACTACTGCACTCGCTGCTACGAATGGTCCCAGGGTGTAGCAGTTCTCGTAAAGAGACTGGACATCTTTGAGATAAAATGATGCAAACACTGACTTGCTCCTCCAATAGGTTGCATCCATAATACTCTGCAGAGAACGGTTCTGTTTGAAGGCCATCGAAGTAGCTACAGCTCTCACTTCGTGGGTCCTTACCTTCAGCAAAGCAAGGTCTTCATCCTTCATGTGAGAATGAGCTTCTCTAATCAGAAGCCTTATGTAATACGAAACTGCGTTTTTGGACATAGGCATCGAAGGTTTCTTGATGGCACACCATAAGGCTTCTGATTGTCCTCGTATAGGTTTTGACCTTTTAAGATAATACTTTAGAGCTCTGACAGGGCAAAGAACTCTCTCTAGCTCGTTACCCACCATGTTGGAGAGGCTAGGAATTTCGAACGATCTAGGCCAAGGACGTGAAGGCAGTTCATTTTTTGCCAAAAACCCGAGCTGTAAGGAACATGTTGCTGTTTCGGATGTGAATCCTATGTTCCTGCTGAAGGCGTGAACCTCACTAACTCTTTTGGCTGTTGCAAGGCAGACGAGGAAAAGAGTTTTGAGAGTAAGGTCTTTGAAAGAGGCTGACTGGAGAGGTTCAAATCTAGGAGACATCAGGAACCTTAAGACTACGTCTAGATTCCAGCCTGGAGTGGACAAGCGACGTTCTTTAGAGGTCTCGAAAGACTTAAGGATGTCCTGTAGATCCTTGTTGGAAGAAAGATCCAAGCCTCTGTGGCGGAAAACTGATGCCAACATACTTCTGTACCCTTTGATCGTAGGAGCCGAAAGAGATCTAACATTCCTAAGATGTAACAGGAAGTCAGCAACTTGGGTTACAGAGGTATTGGTAGAGGAAACTGCATTGGCTCTGCACCAGCTTCGGAAGACTTCCCACTTGGATTGATAGACTCTACGAGTGGAAATCCTCCTTGCTCTGGCAATCGCTCTGGCTGCCTCCTTCGAAAAGCCTCTAGCTCTAGAGAGTCTTTCGATAGTCTGAAGGCAGTCAGACGAAGAGCGTGGAGGCTTGGGTGTACCTTCTTTACGTGAGGTTGACGTAGAAGGTCCACTCTTAGAGGGAGAGTCCTGGGAACGTCGACCAGCCATTGCAGTACCTCTGTGAACCATTCTCTTGCAGGCCAAAGGGGAGCAACCAACGTCAGCCGTGTCCCTTCGTGGGAGATGAACTTCTGGATAACTCTGTTGATGATCTTGAACGGCGGGAATGCATAAAGATCGAGATGGGACCAATCCAGCAGAAAAGCATCCACGTGAACTGCTGCTGGGTCTGGAATTGGGGAACAGTACAATGGGAGCCTCTTGGTCATGGAGGTGGCGAACAGATCTATCGTTGGCTGACCCCACAAGGTCCAAAGTCTGTTGCACACGTCCTTGTGAAGGGTCCATTCTGTGGGGATGACCTGACCCTTCCTGCTGAGGCGATCTGCCGAGACATTCATATTGCCCTGAATGAATCTCGTTACCAGCTTGAGGTTTAGACTTCTTGACCAAATGAGGAGGTCCCTTGCGATCTCGTATAGCTTCTTCGAATGAGTCCCTCCCTGCTTGGAGATGTATGCCAAGGCTGTGGTGTTGTCGGAGTTCACCTCCACCACCTTGTTTAGCAGGAGGGACTTGAAGTTCATTAAGGCCAGATGTACTGCCAACAACTCCTTGCAATTGATGTGAAGCGTTTCCTGTTCCTTGTTCCATGTCCCCGAGCATTCCTGTCCGTCCAAGGTCGCGCCCCAGCCCGAGTCTGATGCGTCCGAATAGAGATGAAGATTGGGGGTCTGAACAGCTAACGAGAGACCCTCCTTGAGAAGGATGTTGCTCTTCCACCACATGAGAGTAGTCTTCATCTCTTTGGTAACAGGAATAGAGACCGCTTCGAGCGTCAAATCCTTGTCCCAGTGAGCTGCTAGATGGAATTGAAGGGGGCGGAGGTGGAGTCTCCCTAACTCGGTGAACAGGGCTAACGATGACAGGGTCCCTGTTAGACTCATCCACTGTCTCACCGAGCATCTGTTCCTCTTCAGCATGCTCAGAATGCACTCTAGGGCTTGGTTGATTCTTGGGGCCGACGGAAAAGCCCGAAAAGCTTGACTCCGAATCTCCATTCCCAGGTAAACGATGGTTTGGGAAGGAATAAGCTGGGACTTTTCTAAGTTGACCAAAAGACCCAGTTCCTTGGTCAAGTCCAAAGTCCAATTGAGACTCTCCAGACAGCGACGACTTGTGGGGGCTCTTAACAGCCAGTCGTCTAAATAAAGGGAGGCTCTGATGTCCGCCAAGTGGAGGAATTTCGCAAGATTCCTCATCAGTCGCGTGAACACCATAGGTGCCGTGCTTAGGCCAAAACACAGGGCTTGGAATTGGTACACAACCTTTCCAAAAACGAATCTCAGAAAAGGTTGGGAGTCTGGATGAATGGGGACGTGAAAGTAAGCGTCTTTCAGATCCAACGAGACCATCCAGTCCTCCTGCCTGACCGCTGCTAGGACCGACTTCGTCGTCTCCATAGTGAACGTCTGCTTGGTGACATAAGCATTGAGCGCACTGACGTCCAGCACCGGTCTCCAACCTCCTGTCTTCTTGGCCACCAGAAAGAGACGGTTGTAGAAGCCCGGGGATTGATGATCCCGGACTATCACCACTGCCTCCTTCTGTAACAGAAGCGACACCTCTTGATGTAACGCTAGCCTCTTGTCCTTTTCCTTGTAGTTGGGAGAGAGGTTGATGGGAGAAGTGGTCAGAGAGGGATTGCGGCAGAATGGCATCTTGTAACCCTCCCTTAGCCACTTGACAGACTGGGCGTCTGCACCTCTTCTTTCCCAAGCTTGCCAGAAGATCTTGAGTCTGGCTCCTACAGCTGTCTGGAGAGGAGGAGAGTCAGTGTTTGCTTTCGAAGACTTGATACCTTTCTTGGACCTGCCCCTGTGACCGTCTGGACGGGTACCTCCTCGGCTGGGGGCTCTGCCACGAAAGGGCGGAATAAATCTAGTAGCAGGAGTATCAGCCACTGGGGTGCGGTAAGTTCTAGGAACTGAAGGAGCAATCTTAGCCTTCCGTGCTGAAGAGGCCACAAGATCATGCGTGTCCTTCTGAATGAGAGCCGCAGACAATTCCTTGATAAGATCCTCAGGAAACAGGAACTTAGAAAGAGGAGCAAAAAGTAACTGCGACCTTTGGCAAGAGGTGATACCAGTGGAAAGGAAGGAGCAAAGCTGTTCCCTTTTCTTGAGGACTCCCGATACAAACGTAGAGGCAAGTTCGCCGGAACCATCGCGAATTGCTTTGTCCATACAGGACATGACCAACATGGCCGAGTCTTTGTCAGATGGGGCAGTCTTCTTGCTCAAGGCCCCCAGGCACCAATCGAGAAAATTAAAAATTTCAAAGGCGCGAAAGACTCCCTTCAAGAAGTGGTCCAGGTCAGAAAAGGTCCAGCAGACCTAAGAGCGTCTCATAGCTGACCTTCGTGGAGAGTCAACCAAACTTGAGAAGTCAGCCTGGGCAGAGGCAGGGACCCCCAAGCCTGGTTCCTCTCCTGTGGCATACCAGACGCCCGCCTTAGACGTCAGTTTAGGAGGTGGAAACATAAAAGACGTCTTTCCCAGTTGCTGCTTGGACTGCAACCAATCCCCTAACATTCTCAAAGCTCTCTTTGAAGATCTAGCGAAGACAAGCTTAGTGTAGGCAGACTTAACAGGTTGCATGCCTAGAGAGAACTCGGATGGAGGAGAGCGAGGGGTAGCAGACACAAAGTGATCCGGGTAAAGTTCTCTGAACAGAGCCAGAACCTTGCGAAAGTCGATGGAGGGTGGCAATGACTTGGGTTCCTCCACGTCAGATGAAGGATCATCCAGGTGAGCAGCTTCATCCTCAGAAACCTCATCACCTGAGGGTTGAGAAGCGAGAGGTAAAGTTAAAGCGGTCTGCTGAATGGCTGAATCCTGAAGAGCGGGTGCATGCGCACTTGCGGATTCATCCTCAAGTCTCTGTTGAAGAGGATGAGGGCTGGTAATGACAAAGTCCTGAGGCTGGGATGAAGGAGGTTCTGCGGAGGTCTGAGGAGCAAGCGTGGTGAGAGGCGACTGTAGTAAAGCATGAGGCTCATGCTGCATAGACTGCGGTTCAAGTTGAATGGGAAGAGGCTCAAGCTGAGGAGAAAGTGGCAGATGCATGCGTTGAGGTGGCTGACTCATAGCATGAGGTTCCTGCCTCAAGAGTTGCGCTTGCTTCAAGGGTTGAGGTGGCTGCGCAGAGAGAGGCTCTTGTCTCACGAGTTGAGGTTCTTGAGGTGCTTGCCTCGAGAGTTGAGGTTCTCGCCTCGAGGAAAGTGGAGGTGGCTGCTGCGAGAGTTGAGGTAGCTGCCTCAAGGATGGTAGAGGTTGTCGTACCTCAAGAGGTTGCTGCCTCGAGGATGGAGGTAATGCAAGATACTCCTGCCTCAAGGGTAGAGGAGGTTGTAAAGCATAAGGTTCCTGTCCCCATTGTTGAGGAGGTTGCTGCGTGGTAAGAGGCTCCTGCCTCAAAGAAAGTGGAGGTTGCTGCACAGCGCTGGTATCTGGCAACTCCCAACGCGGCAGCTCACGCATGGAGGTAGCTTGAGGAACCTCAACCTCATACGTCTGGCAGATTGTACTGCGCTGAGGAGGAGGTGTATTAACCTTCTCTGCCTGAAACTCCCGCATCAACACCGCAAGCTGCGACTGCATAGTCTGCAGCAAAGCCATCTTAGGATCAACAGAAGTTGAGGTCTGTTGAGGCATAGCTTTAACAGAAGTTGAGGTCTGTTGAGGCAGCACCTTGCCTCTCTTAGGAGGCGTGCAGTCACCTGATGACTGCGGCGAGTCCGAGCTAGCCCAATGGCTACACCCTGGCTGTTGGACTCGCGCGGTCTGGACTTTACGCTTAAGAGGTCTTGAGGCCTGAGTCCAGCGTTTTCTCCCCGAAAAATCTTCTGCAGACGAGGATCTAAAGGGCTCAATCGTCTGAGAGTGGAAGTGACGATCTCTATAAGATACGCCCGCAACCACTGAGGATACTACTGTGCGCCGATCAAGGCCTGCCGAACCCTTTTGCCCTTCGACATTGCTTCTCCCCTGGGCTTGGGAGCTTGCAAGAGGTCCCGGACTGGGAGGACGACTGGCACGCACAGAAGTATCCTCACGCGCAACACTGACACTGACACTAGCACTAGGCACAGCACTGGCACTACCACTTCCCACTGCACTTTTCACTTTAAGTTCCTTGACGTCTGCCAAAAGGAACTTGTGGTCACTCACTACCGACTCCACTTTATCACCTAAAGCCTGAATAGCACGTAAAACATCTGACATATCAGGCTGAGCACTAATAGTAGGTTCGGGGGTAGCCACTACAGGGTGAGGAAAAGGTTGAGGATCATGGGGGGAGGAATAAAGTAAAGAGCGAGCCGAACTCCTCCTAACTCTCTCTCTCTCTAACTTAGTGGTATACTTAAGGAATCGAATAAAATCAAGTTCCGAAAGTCCGGCACATTCCTCACATCGATCTTCCAACTGACAGGATTTTCCCCTACAGTCGGAACAAACGGTGTGAGGATCAACCGAGGCCTTCGGAAGCCGCCTAATACAAGTCCTACATCGTCTTTGGGGAGGAGCTTGAGAATGGTCGGACATCTTGAATCAGAGAACAGTCAAGGGGGATTCCAAATTAAAGATAAAGATCGTTAAACCATAAATCAAAATTAATCCAAAAGCTATCTAAGCTAAGGGAAAAGCTTCCTGTATAGCGAAAGCTGAAATCTCAGAGCAATACTTCACCAAAACCGTGAACAAAGACTCCAAAATTATAAGCGTATCCATGTAGGTCTTGCCGGAAGCACGACAGAGGAAAAATTGAGGTGGTGTCAACAAGAAGTACTGCAGTACCTGGCCACAGGTGGCGCTGGTGAGTACACCCCCCTCTTGTATAGCGATCGCTGGCGTATCCCTTCCGTAGAATTCTGTCGGGCAACGGAGTTGACAGCTACATGATTATCGGGTAAGATTAATATTGAAAAACTCCCATTTTGCTCTTCCCGTTTTCATTTATACACCTGCCACGAGAAGCTCCTTCGGACAGTTCAGAAATATTCTGAATGGTTGTGCTTTTACCGTGGGTTACTTTTTCAAACAGAATCTAATTGCAAATGTGTATGGTGGCTTATAAAAGTACACGCTTTGAAAACAAATTTCATAATGGGAATTTGTCTGCTTTTCACAGTACATTTTAGGTAAAAATGATAAATCAAAACAGATATTGAAAAATAAAAGACAAGACTAACATTCTAACAGATGCTGGAACGAAAGCTACAACTCGACCCCACCTAACTCAAAACCTATAGTATAAAAAAAAACTATGGGTTTCTGACGGTTATCGTCATCGAAAACGTTCGAAACACCACAAAATACACCATGTCCATATCTCATTTTCTTTGTACCAATTATTGTACCATTCTGCAATTTTTCCAAAAGGTGTTCATTTCACTATGGTTAACATGAACCAGACATCATTTTAGTTGGGTTAGGATGCATGAACATTAAAATCTCACCAAATATATCTATTTCTTTTTTCATAAACTTTTTATATCTTTTAAGGTATTTATATTTATTTCAATATACAGGCCACGTATATCAAAAGAAAATTCGGAGCCTTTGTATATCAGCGGGCATTTCCTCATGCGTGCATAAAAAAATAGACACCAACTAACTTAAACTTCCTCTTCCCTAAAATAACCTACAAGCCATATCATTACCAACCTACCTAACGAGGGGGCGGGGTGAATATATGATAGCGGCCACCTGTGTGTATGATGACGGCTGTCTAAGAATATGGCAGTGTAAAAGGGGGTTGCAGGGGGGCTTTAGCAACCCTCCCCCGCTATATAAGTAGGTAAAAACACGGTAAATTTGTATTGTATTACAGGGTGTGATTTCGAACAGAAAATATATGTTTTCCTATAGTAAATAACGAGATTTAACCGAATTTGACCTTCATTTCAACCGCAAACATACAGATCAACCAATTTGACTAACTTTAAGTTGCCGAATTGGATTCTGTTATTACGGATGAAATGAAGGTGCACGAACGAACGTACGTACGGGTGATAATGTTAGAATGGAATGATAATATTTGATCTACATCAGACGTTGGCAGCACTGGTTACTGTATTTTTTCATGAAATAATCTTTGCAACGGCGCCTCCAAAGTTTATCCAGTTATACTGTTTTGTATTTTCCTCCGATAATAATACATTCAAGAAGGTAATGTATAGAGAAGAAAAGGCTTGTTTTACGATTATATATCGTTTCCCCAGTATGTTTTCCCCACCCAAAACCCCGAGTTCCCACTGGGGGTCCCCCATTATCGTAGGATATAGATGTATATATATTTCTGAAACTATTCATTAGCGACGGGAACGAGTTCATTTTCAAAGAGAGCGTAATTTTTTCTATAAGAAAAAGTAGTTGTTTTACTAGGTTACATTGCCCTGTAATACACTACAATAAAACCAAGAACACGGCTTTTAGGTTAGGTTAGGCGGGAGGGAAGTTTAGGTTAGTTGGTGAACATTTTTAATGCACGCTGGAGTAAATGGCCGCTGGTATACAAAAGCTCCTGAGGGCTAACGGCCCTCTGCGACCCCCTTAAGCTGCCGTATTCTTAGTCAGCCGACATCATACATACAGGTAGCGGTAAAGTTTTGGATTCAACCAAATTGGGAAATGTATTATATTAATATATTTTCCTAGTAAAGCACGTGATAACAAAACACTTCTTCTCAATACATTATTGTCGCTAATGCATACTTACAGAGAAAAAAAATATTTCAGGAATTGAAGGTCTTGACTTTTTCTAAGTTTAGTGTATATCTTTCCATGGGCACGCAAGGTAGCTCTTGTTCGTTTGTATGTCTGTTTTCATCTTACTTGGCTCCGCCCCATTGCGTAATGTGACAATATTTACTTGAATGCGCATTTGCTCCTCCCACTAATGTCGCTCCTCCAATCAAAATACTACTGGGTTCTTTTCAAGGGTTATTATTGGACGATTCATTGGTCTCTCAGTCTTGTTTCAAGGATCTGTTTTTCGTGCAATATAACATTGTAAACGATACTATTTTGTTTTTTTCCCTATTTCATTATGGGAGAAACCCGTGATTGTCGTTTGTTTTCGGTTTTCAAAAGTTCCGGTTTCTATATTTTCATCACACGTCATTTAACTGTCATGGATCCTCCGGTACGGTTGTGTGAAATATGTCGTTATTCCTATTTTGATGTGATCGGCCGATTTCATGGGAATTATAATGGAACTCCTGAAGTAGTGAATCGTTTTCTAAGGGAGCATTCCGTATTACCTTTAAGTGTCCAGTGTGGTAAATGTGATTCGCCTTTACATTTTCGTGAGGATAGACATGTGTGGTATTGTACCAAATCTGAACGTACTGTATTCCAGTACTTGATGATTCAGAAGAGGGTCAACCACAACCTTCCACATCTTCATCGTCATCTTCCGTTTAAGGTAAGAAGTGATTTAAGAAAATATATATATTCAAATTTACCCCTGGTTAAAGGGGGGGGGTCGCAGGGGGGGCAAAGCCCCCCCCCGGTAGGGGTACAGGGCCCCTAGGTTAGGTTAGGTGGGTTTGTTAGGTTCTGTGGTGCCCTGAAAATTACTGTGGCCTTAAGGGGGGGTCGCAGGGGGGCGAAGCCCCCCCCCCCCCCGGTAGGGGTACAGGGCCCCTAGGTTAGGTTAGGTGGGTTTGTTAGGTTCTGTGGTGCCCTGAAAATTACTGTGGCTTTAAGGGGGGGTCGCTGGGGGGCCTTACCCCCCTCCCCCCGGTAGGCCTAGTTAGGGGTATGGGGGAGGGGTGCTGGAACATTAATTATTCATTTATTGCAAATATCATTCAATGCCCCAACACCCTCCCCCCCCTCCCCCACCCAAAACCCCGGTTCCCAAAGGGTGTCCCCCATAATTGGTGGGATGAACTAGGGTATACATAGTAAATCTCTAAATCGGTTGGTTTGCAGTCAAAATAAACGTTAAATTCATTGAAACCACACTATTTCTGATGCAACAAATATATTTTTATTGCATTTTTCCAAATTTGGCTGAAACTAAAAATTTACCCAGGTAGCTGCTATCATACATACACCCCAAACATTTAATGTTTACTCGGGAATGGAGAAAGTGTGGACTTAATGTCTATTGGTCCTAAAACCATTATCTATTACATAAATTTACCAATTAATCAACTAAAATAAGACTGGTGAAATAGCTTAAAACAAAGACTGGAAGACTGGAAGTTCTACAGTTAGCCTACCCTAGGACTGCTGGGTAACACCGCCCCTACCTTCACGTCGAACTTCTTCCGGCATTTCCGAACAAATCCTTTGTATGAGGACGTCACTATTCCAATTTTTCGGTTATTAGGGCCAATTGCAATGAAATTTCTACGAGACATTGCTTGCAAAGCTGTTACTTCACGCAGGGTTGTACATTGCAGTACATGACTAGTACACGGTACAGCACAGCGTATTATCGTAAACGTATTTTGAAATATCCGAAGTAGTAGTAGTACAGTAGTAGTGATTTAAAACTGCTCCTCTTTCCCTGCGGAATTTCATTATGTTCTGTATTATTATTATTATTATTATTACTTGCTAAGCTACAACCCTAGTTGGAAAAGCAGGATGCTATAAGCCCAAGGGGCTCCAACAGGGAAAATAGCCCAGTAAGGAAAGGAAACAAGGGAACAAAATATCTTAAGAACAGTAACATTAAAATATATATTTCTTAAATAAACTATAAAAACTTCAAACAAAACAAGAGGAAGAGAGATAAGAGAGAATAGTGTGCCCGAGTGTACCCTCAAGCAAGAGAACTCTAACCCAAGACAGTGGAAGAGCATGATACAGAGATTATGGCACTACCCAATATTAGAGAACAATGGTTTGATTTTGGAGTGCCCTTCTCCAAGAAGAGTTACTTACCATAGCTAAAGAGTCTCTTCTACCCTGGTTTAATTTTGGAATGTCTTTCTCCTAGAAGAGCAGCTTATCATAGCTAAAGAGTCTCTTCTAACCTAATTTAATTTTAGAATGTCCTTCTCCTAGAAGAGCAGCTTATCATAGCTAAAGGAGTCTCTTCTACCCGGTTTGATTTTGGAGTGTCCTCCTAAAAGAGCTGCTTACCGTAGCTAAAGAGTCTCTTCTACCCTGGTTTGATTTTGGAATGTCCTTCTCCTAGAAGAGCTGCTTATCATAGCCAAAGAGCCTCTTCTACCCTGGTTTGATTTTGGAATGTCCTTCTCCTAGAAGAGCTGCTTACCATAGCTAAAAGAGTCTCTTCTACCCGGTTTGATTTTGGGGTGTCCTCCTAAAAGAGCTGCTTACCATAGCCAAAGAGTCTCTTCTACCCTGGTTTGATTTTGGAATGTCCTTCTCCTAGAAGAGCTGCTTACCATAGCTAAAAGAGTCTCTTCTACCCGGTTTGATTTTGGGGTGTCCTCCTAAAAGAGCTGCTTACCATAGCCAAAGAGTCTCTTCTACCCTGGTTTGATTTTGGAATGTCCTTCTCCTAGAAGAGCTGCTTACCATAGCTAAAAGAGTCTCTTCTACCCGGTTTGATTTTGGGGTGTCCTCCTAAAAGAGCTGCTTACCATAGCTAAAAGAGTCTCTTCTACCCGGTTTGATTTTGGAGTGTCCTCCTAAAAGAGCTGCTTACCATAGCTAAAGAGTCTCTTCTACCCTGGTTTGATTTTGGAATGTCCTTCTCCTAGAAGAGCTGCTTATCATAGCCAAGGAGTCTCTTCTACCCTGGTTTGATTTTGGAATGTCCTTCTCCTAGAAGAGCTGCTTACCATAGCTAAAAGAGTCTCTTCTACCCGGTTTGATTTTGGAGTGTCCTCCTAAAAGAGCTGCTTACCATAGCCAAAGAGTCTCTTCTACCCTGGTTTGATTTTGGAATGTCCTTCTCCTAGAAGAGCTGCTTACCATAGCTAAAAGAGTCTCTTCTACCCGGTTTGATTTTGGGGTGTCCTCCTAAAAGAGCTGCTTACCATAGCCAAAGAGTCTCTTCTACCCTGGTTTGATTTTGGAATGTCTTTCTCCTAGAAGAGCTGCTTACCATAGCTAAAAGAGTCTCTTCTACCTGGTTTGATTTTGGGGTGTCCTCCTAAAAGAGCTGCTTACCATAGCCAAAGAGTCTCTTCTACCCTGGTTTGATTTTGGAATGTCCTTCTCCTAGAAGAGCTGCTTACCATAGCTAAAAGAGTCTCTTCTACCCTGGTTTGATTTTGGAATGTCCTTCTCCTAGAAGAGCTGCTTACCATAGCTAAAAGAGTCTCTTCTACCCGGTTTGATTTTGGAGTGTCCTCCTAAAAGAGCTGCTTACCATAGCTAAAGAGTCTCTTCTACCCTGGTTTGATTTTGGAATGTCCTTCTCCTAGAAGAGCTGCTTATCATAGCCAAGGAGTCTCTTCTACCCTGGTTTGATTTTGGAATGTCCTTCTCCTAGAAGAGCTGCTTACCATAGCTAAAAGAGTCTCTTCTACCCGGTTTGATTTTGGAGTGTCCTCCTAAAAGAGCTGCTTACCATAGCTAAAAGAGTCTCTTCTACCCTGGTTTGATTTTTGAATGTCCTTCTCCTAGAGGAGATGCTTACCATAACTAGAGAGTCTCTTCTACCCTAGTTTGATTTTGGAATGTCCTTCTCCTATAAGAGCTTCTTACCATAGCTAAAGAGTCTCTTCTACCCTGGTTTTTTTTTTATTTTACCATATGTTTTTTATTGTATCTTTTATATTTTTAATATCCTTTCTTAATCTATTTGATGAAAGTAAAGTATTTTCTGTTATATACTCTTTTTCTCTCTCTCTCGTGTGACTGTAATAAGGAACCAAATTAAGTGAAAATTAGTTATTCTATTTCATAACTGGCTGCTCCATTTTGACTGTTCCAATCCCTAATTTTTAACTCAACTACTTTAATTAGATAATCAATTCAAAACTAGTTTGGTTGTGGACTTTTTAATGCAACGATTAAGCCATTAATGAACATATTCCATTTCTCGTTATTCTATTCTATGGAATTTGTAATTTATCATGAGTAATAAAGTCCGTTTGTTCTATCACTTTTCCACATAGTCAACCAAGTATACAGTAGTTTAGATTTATCCATTTTTTTTATCTTCTAATAGGATGTCCTCTTCATTGACTTACCCTCGTGCCTTTTTTCTATATGATATTGTACCCCATTCTCGACGCATTTCTATAATTCTCTTAACTCTAACCTCATTATCCTGACTAGTAATTAAAACAATCATGTATGTCACCCTTTATCATTATTATTATTATTATTATTATTATTATTATTATTATTATTATTGTTATTATTATTATTATCATAATTTGCTAAGGCACAACCCTAGTTGGAAAAAGTAGGATGCTATAAGCCCAAGGGCTCCAACAGGGAAAATAGCCCAGTGCGGAAAGGAAATAAGGAAATAAACTGCAAGAGAAGTTTGATAACAACAACATTAAAATAAATCTTTCATATATAAACCATAGAAAATTGAAAGTAACAAGAGGAAGAGAAATAAGATAGAATAGTATGCCCGAGTGTACCCTCAAGCAAGTGATCTCTAACCCAAGCAGTGGACCACCATGGTACAGAGGTTATAGCACTACCCAAGACTAGAGAACAATGGTCTTGCTCCCTTTCATATTTTCCTTTTACCAAGTGCTATCTTCAGTTCTTTCTCTATTGATATCCGTAACCAATCTCTCTTGGTGGCTTCCATCTATTATTATTGTTCTGGGGTTCCCTTCAGTTAACAAATTTTCAAAATATTCCTTCTATTATGCTCTTATAATTTCCTCCTTTGGCAAAATGTTTCCATGTCCATCTTTAATCTATTTGATGTGAGTCAGTTTCTCTCTCTCTCTCTCTCTCTCTCTCTCTCTCTCTCTCTCTCTCTCTCTCTCTCTCTCTCTCTTTTTTTTTGCCTTCTTGCGTATATAACCTTTTGATATTTCAATTCCTTTCCTCCTAGTTATAGCCTTTTTTTTTTCTTTCTTTGTACCTATCATGAGCTATAATTGATTAATTATTCATTTTTTATCTTTTCTTGTATATTAATAGTTTTACCATAAGCTTTCCCCATCATTGGGCGGTATTATGTCTGATGGCCTTCCAAATCATTCTTCTGCAGATTTCAAGATCATAATGCTATTTTCTCTGCTGATTTAATGGTACTAAAAACCAACTTATTGAATGTCTCTCTCTCTCTCTCTCTCTCTCTCTCTCTCTCTCTCTCTCTCTCTCTCTCTCTCTCTCATAAAAAACTGCCAGCACAGATCACAGTTGTAGGCTAACAGTTTTCCCTTTTATTATTATTATTATTATTGTTGTTGTTGTTGTTACCAGCTAAGCTACAACCCTAGCTGGAAAAGCAGGATGATACAGACATAAGCCTCTAACAGGGTAAAATAGCCCAGCGAGGAAAGGAAATAAGGAAATAGACCACAAGAGAAGTAATGAACAATTAAAATAAGACATTTTAAGAACATTAACATTAAAACAGATCTTCCGTATTTAAACTATAAAAGACTTATGCCAGCCTGTCATATCTTACTTTTGTTAGATACATTCTTGTATACACCGGAAAATCATCTTGAAGAAAGTGTTCTTCTTCTTCTTTAGATTGCCCGGAGCTTCTCTCCGGACAGGGCCTTTTTGACGGTGCGTCTAGCCCCTAGGTGGTTAATAATCATACCACCAATGGCCACTGCCAAATCTGGATTCTTGGCTTCCGAAGGTTAACTAAAAGGAAACGCTCTGTGATTTCTGTTATCTTTATTTTTTATTTTTCGTTCAGAATTTACTGTAAAACTAAAGATAGACAATTTCCAATCACACCTATCCATTATTACCGGCAGTTAAGCCCAGAAAAAGACTTTATATACAAGTAGGTGACCTTAGGGAGAACTACACTACTTTACAAAAGAGGACAAAGTTGACCGAAAGGAATCCCACTCTAAAAACACACTATGCTAATTCATTCGGTTATAGTACAACCCCATTAACAAAGAATAGCTTGCCATAACCAATTTAGATGTGCATTAAATATTATACACCACGCATTCCCCTGTGAATTTCAGTATCGAGAAATTAATTCTTCAGTAACTCAAAAGATCATTTAACATTACCAGAAACGACTTACGAATCGGCATTCATGATGTGGGTAAACATCGAGATACACACGCCGGTTCGTCTCTGCGGTTCGAGACATTTTTTCTCATACTACTATAAACACACAACGAATGATGATATGCATCGTATTAAAATGTAAATTAATAGATGATTTAAAAAAAAAATTGCTCCAGCGAGTAGATAAGAACATATTGTAGTTATATTATTTTGTCAGTAACAGATTGGCCTTAATTTTAAAGTGCCCATCGTATAGCTGTAAAGTCTGTTTGACACACGCGAGTATGCATCGTATTAAAATGTATAATGACATATGATTAAAAAAAATTGCTCCAGTGAGTAGATAAGAACATATTGTAGTTATATTATTTCGTAAGTACCATATTAGTCCTAATTTTAAAGTGTCCGCCATATAGCTCCAACGTATGTACGGTCTGTTTGACACTGCACTGTCTGTCACACAAATAAATCTATTTTCTTCTTGGATTCAGCGAAAGATATCCAAGTCATTCACTTGACTGATATTCTACAGAATAATTGAAATTCTGCTTTGGTTTTGGCCATGGAATAAATGATAGCATTGGGACAAGAATGGGATGTGGTATGGAAATTTTGCCTAATTTATATAAACTTTGCGTGGGAGAAGTTCAACACATGGACTGAAAAGCGTAGGGTACACTTCAATCGAAAATTTTGAACGTTTTATTATTATTATTATTATTATTATTATTATTATTATTATTATTATTATTATTATTATTATTAGCTAAGCTACAACCCTAGTTGGAAAAGCAAGATGCTATAAGCCCAAGGGCTCCAACAGTGATAAATAGCCCAACGAGGAAAGGAAATAAAGAAATAAATAAAAGATATAAGAAGTAATTAACAATTACTATAAAATATCTTAATAAGATTAGGAAGAATTTAGCTGAACATCATGCATGTATAACATTCAGAAACTGGACAATAATTATTTTAAAAGTTAAGTTGAAAGAAAATGAAACTCGTAGAGCATTTAGATAATATTAAGTCTCACTCATATAGAAAATACTAATCTAAATTTTTTAAAAGCCAAAATTCATATAATATTAAGTCTCATCCGTATAAAAAGTATTAATTCAAGTGTTTTTTTTTTCAATTAGCCAAAATTTCAAGTAATGCGTCCTCATAACGAACAATTATTTTTAATTTTTTTGTTTAAGAAAATAAATTTCAAAACGACCAAATGCATTTAGGCTTTCGTTACTGTTATTAAATTTATAATATGACTGGCCTTGACCACCACCACCACCAAAAAAAAAAAATGAAAAAAAAATATTTGTGGTTGAATTGCATTATCAAATTCAATCTTTTTTCTTTACT